>NW_026728837.1:1927500-1950000 GCF_030272615.1 Cryptomeria japonica | reverse complement strand
CAATAACAGGTATAGTTCCGCGGCGGCCGAGAAGACTCACCGCATAGGAATCGGGATGCGAGGCGAGGGATGCGGCGGGAAGGCCCCGACGGCTAAACGGAAGAGGCTGCAGGGCCGCCTCGGAATGGTCCAAGCATCGGATGCGATTGGGACGACTACCAGTGCCAACCCCTTATCCCGCGATGCGTCCGATACACAGATAGTTCCAAGGCGGCCGAGGAGCCTCACCGCATATCAATCGGGGTGCGAGGCGAGGGATGGGGCGGGAAGGCCCCAACGGCTAGACGGAAGAGGCTTCAGGGCCACCTCGGAATGGTCCAAGCATCGGACGCGCTTGGGGCGACTGCCAGTGCCAACCCCTTATCCCGCGATGCGTCCGATACACAGATGGTTCCAAGGCGGCCGAGGAGCCTCACCGCATAGCAATCGGGGGTGCGAGGCGAGGGATGGGGCGGGAAGGCCCCAACGGCTAGACGGAAGAGGCTTCAGGGCCGCCTAGGAATGGTCCAAGCATCGGACACGCTTGGGGCGACTACCAGTGACAGCCCCCTATCCCGCGATGCGTCCGATACGAAGATGGTTCCAAGGCGGCCGAGGAGCCTCACCGCATAGCAATCGGGGTGCGAGGTGGGGGATGCGGCGAGATGGCCCCAACGGCTAGACGGAAGAGGCCACAGGGCCGCGTCGGAATAGTCCAAGCATCGGACGCGCTTGGGGCGACTACCAGTGACAACCCCTTATCCCGCGATGCGTCCGATACGAAGATAGTTCCAAGGCGGCCGAGGAGCCTCACCGCATAGCAATCGGGGTGCGAGGTGGGGGATGCGGCGAGATGGCCCCAACGGCTAGACGGAAGAGGCTGCAGGGCCGCCTCGGAATAGTCCAAGCATCGGACGCGCTTGGGGCCACTACCAGTGACAACCCCTTATCCCGCAATGCGTCCGATACGAAGATAGTTCCAAGGCGGCCGAAGAGCCTCACCGCATAGCAATCGGGGTGCGAGGTGGGGGATGCGGCGAGATGGCCCCAACGGCTAGACGGAAGAGGCCACAGGGCCGCCTCGGAATAGTCCAAGCATCGGACGCGCTTGGGGCGACTACCAGTGACAACCCCTTATCCCGCGATGCGTCCGATACGAAGATAGTTCCCAGGCGGCCGAGGAGCCTCACCGCATAGCAATCGGGGTGCGAGGCGAGGGATGCGGCGAGATGGCCCCAAAGGCTAGACGGAAGAGGCTGCAGGGCTGCCTCGGAATAGTCCAAGCATCGGACGCGCTTGGGGCGACTACCACTGCCAACCCCTTATCCCGCGATGCGTTCGATACACAGATAGTTCCGAGGCGGCCGAGGAGGTGGGGGATGCAGCGAGATGGCCCCAACGGCTAGACGGAAGAGGCTGCAGGGCCGCCTCGGAATAGTCCAAGCATCGGACGCGCTTGGGGCGACTACCAGTGACAACCCCTTATCCCGCGATGCGTCCGATACACAGATAGTTCCGAGGCGGCCAAGGAGCCTCACCGCATAGCAATCGTGGTGCGAGGTGGGGGATGCGGCGAGATGGCCCCAACGGCTAGACGGAAGAGGCTGCAGGGCCGCCTCGGAATGGTCCAAGCATCGGATGCGCTTGGGGCGACTACCACTGCCAACCCCTTATCCCGCGATGCGTCCGATACACAGATAGTTCCAAGGCGGCCGAGGAGCCTCACAGCATAGCAATCAGGGTGCGAGGCGAGGGATGCGGCGAGAAAGCCCCAACGGCTAGAGGGAAGAGGCTTCAGGTCCGCCTCGGAATGGTCCAAGCATCGGACGCGCTTGGGGCGACTACCAGTGACAACCCCTTATCCCGCGACGCGTCCGATACACAGATAGTTCCAAGGCGGCCGAGGAGCCTCACCGCATAGCAATCGGGGTGCGAGGCGAGGGATGCGGCGAGAAGGACCCAACGGCTACACGGAAGAGGCTTCGGGGCCGCCTCGGAATGGTCCAAGCATCGGACGCGCTTGGGGCGACTACCAGTGACAACCCCTTATCCCGCGACGCGTCCGATACACAGATAGTTCCAAGGCGGCCGAGGAGCCTCACCGCATAGCAATCGGGGTGCGAGGCGAGGGATGCGGCGAGAAGGACCCAACGGCTACACGGAAGAGGCTTCGGGGCCGCCTCGGAATGGTCCAAGCATCGGACGCGCTTGGGGCGACTACCAGTGACAACCCCTTATCCCGCGACGCGTCCGATACACAGATAGTTCCAAGGCGGCCGAGGAGCCTCACCGCATAGCAATCGGGGTGCGAGGCGAGGGATGCGGCGAGAAGGACCCAACGGCTAGACGGAAGAGGCTTCGGGTCCGCCTCGGAATGGTCCAAGCATCGGACGCGCTTGGGGCGACTACCAGTGACAACCCCTTATCCCGCGACGCGTCCGATACACAGATAGTTCCAAGGCGGCCGAGGAGCCTCACCGCATAGCAATCGGGGTGCGAGGCGAGGGATGCGGCGAGAAGGACCCAACGGCTAGACGGAAGAGGCTTCGGGTCCGCCTCGGAATGGTCCAAGCATCGGACGCGCTTGGGGCGACTACCAGTGACAACCCCTTATCCCGCGACGCGTCCGATACACAGATAGTTCCAAGGCGGCCGAGGAGCCTCACCGCATAGCAATCGGGGTGCGAGGCGAGGGATGCGGCGAGAAGGACCCAACGGCTAGACGGAAGAGGCTTCGGGTCCGCCTCGGAATGGTCCAAGCATCGGACGCGCTTGGGGCGACTACCAGTGACAACCCCTTATCCCGCGACGCGTCCGATACACAGATAGTTCCGAGGCGGCCGAGGAGCCTCACCGCATAGCAATCGGGGTGCGAGGCGAAGGATGCGGCGAGAAGGACCCAACGGCTAGACGGAAGAGGCTTCGGGTCCGCCTCGGAATGGTCTAAGCATCGGACGCGCTTGGGGCGACTACCAGTGACAACCCCTTATCCCGCGACGCGTCCGATACACAGATAGTTCCAAGGCGGCCGAGGAGCCTCACCGCATAGCAATCGGGGTGCGAGGCGAGGGATGCGGCGAGAAGGACCCAACGGCTAGACGGAAGAGGCTTCAGGGCCGCCTCGGAATGGTCCAAGCATCGAACGCGCTTGGGGCGACTACCAGTGACAACCCCTTATCCCGCGACGCGTCCGATACACAGATAGTTCCGAGGCGGCCGAGGAGCCTCACCGCATAGCAATCGGGGTGCGAGGCGAGGGATGCGGCGAGAAGGACCCAACGGCTAGACGGAAGAGGCTTCAGGGCCGCCTCGGAATGGTCCAAGCATCGGACGCGCTTGGGGCGACTACCAGTGACAACCCCTTATCCCGCGACGCGTCCGATACACAGATAGTTCCGAGGCGGCCGAGGAGCCTCACCGCATAGCAATCGGGGTGCGAGGCGAGGGATGCGGCGAGAAGGACCCAACGGCTAGACGGAAGAGGCTTCAGGGCCGCCTCGGAATGGTCCAAGCATCGGACGCGCTTGGGGCGACTACCAATGACAACCCCTTATCCCGCGACGCGTCCGATACACAGATAGTTCCGAGGCGGTCGAGGAGCCTCACCGCATAGCAATCGGGGTGCGAGGCGAGGGATGCGGCGAGAAGGACCCAACGGCTAGACGGAAGAGGCTTCAGGGCCGCCTCGGAATGGTCCAAGCATCGGACGCGCTTGGGGCGACTACCAGTGACAACCCCTTATCCCGCGACGCGTCCGATACACAGATAGTTCCGAGGCGGCCGAGGAGCCTCACCGCATAGCAATCGGGGTGCGAGGCGAGGGATGCGGCGAGAAGGACCCAACGGCTAGACGGAAGAGGCTTCAGGGCCGCCTCGGAATGGTCCAAGCATCGGACGCGCTTGGGGCGACTACCGTTGCCAACCCCTTATCCCGCGATGCGTCTGATACACAGATAGTTCCGAGGCGGCCGAGGAGCCTCACCGCATAGCAATCGGGTTGCGAGGCAGATTATTGGGAAGGGAACCCCCTGGGATGCGGCTCAAGCAGTGCCCAAAGGGACTGGAATGCGGAATCACATCGAGAGACCCAAATGCTATACGAGGGCTCAAATCGAATTATCGATTTGGCCACGACATGGACGCATCGGAACGACTACCTTTGCCGAACCACTCGCAATTGCATCCATACCGAAACCAATAGACATTTCCGTTAGAGCCCTCGCATAGCATTCGGGAATCTCGCATGCCCCTCTAAATCGACCAATGCTGGCGCTCAATGAAAATCCGAGCGCTACCACCGTTCGAGCGCCAGCATTGGTCGAGTTAGAGGGGCACGGGGGAGAATGCTCCAGTCAACACCTCCCCTATATAAGTTATTTGTCCGATTCTCGCACAACCGTAGTCTGCCTCGTCGAATCAAACAACGGTCCCAGATTCCGACTTCCGTTCCGTAGAGACCCAAAAGCTAGATGGAGGCTCGCAAGAAAGAGAGTCGGCGCATAGCAATCGGGTTTCTCGAACGTTTAGGGACCGAGCTCACTTGCGGATAGGGCAAAATCCGCCAAGCAACCCAAAAGCTAGACGGGGGCTCGAATCGAATCGCCTAGGCGGCCACAACAACGACGTGTTGGATCGACTACCAGTGCCAAACCATTCAGCAAGACTAGTCTGTGTCGAGGCCGGATAGAGATTCTCAGAGAGCGCCCGCATAGCATTTAGGAGACCTGCCGCGTCCCTCACACTCGACAAATGGTGGTGCACGTTTATAAATCCGAGCGATCCCAACCCTTTCAAGCACCAACATCGGTCGAGATAGAGGGGCACGGAGGGGGCTGCGTGAGACAACACAGTCCCCTATATAAGTTATTTGTCCGATTCTCACACATCCGAAGAATGGTCATCAAATCGGACAACAGCCCAAACTTCCGACTTCCGTCCCAGAAAGCCCAAGAGCTATCTAAAACGTTCATGGCCGGAACTCGATCGCGGCTATACCAGTCCGCCAAGCAACCCAAAAGCTAGACTGGAGCTCTAGTCGAATCACCTCTGTGGCCATTGCAAGGACGTGTTGGAGCGACTACCATTGCCGAACCATTCCGCAGGTCGAGTCCATACCAAGGCCGCATAGAGATTCACGATGAGCTCCTGCATAGCAATCAGGAGACTTGCCGTGTCCATCACAATCGATAAATCCTGGTGCAAGATTTTTGCATCCGAGCGCTCCAACCAGTCGAGCACCAGCATCAATCGACATAAACGGGCACGGGGGGAGGATGCTCGAGAACACTACCTCCCCTATATAAGTTATTTGTCCGATTCTCAAGCAGCCGAAGTCTGGTCATCGAATCGGGTCAAAGACCACAACTTCCGACTTTACCCACAATGCAAGTCATCGAATCGAACATCGGCCCCCGAGTCGGACTCCATGCGTATGTCAGGTCATCGGACCCAAATTCCGCCTTCCTGCGCATGGCGGGCCATCAATATCAACTCGGTCATCGGACCCAAACTCCGCCTTTTTGCGTATGGCACGCCTTCAAATCGGTCATCGGACCCAAATTCCGCCTTCCTGTGCATGGCGGGCCATCAACATCAACTCGGTCATCGGACCCAAATTCCGCCTTTCTGCGCATGGCACGCCATCAACTCGGTCATCGGACCCAAATTCCGCCTTCCTGCGCATGGCAGGTCATCGGACACAAATTCAGACCTCGCCAATATGCCTACGTATCGAATCGGTCATCGGACCCAACTTCCGACTTCATCCATACTGTAGGGTCTTTGAGGTTGGCGCGGTGCGCTCAACCCAGGGAGTCGACCCATCGAAGCATACACCTCCCCTATATAAGCTATTTGTCCGATTCCCACACCTGTGTAGTTTGCACCTCTGACCAGGACATCGACCCCAACTTCCGAACTCGACTGCAACGACGGCACCAGCGCCTTGGTGCGCACCTTGCGACGCACAGTCCCAACATTCGCCTTCCTGCACATGGCAGGTCATCGGACCCAAATTCCGACCTCGCGAGTATGCCTACATATCGAATCGGTCATCGGACCCAACTTCCGACTTCATCCATACCGTAGGGTCTTTGAGGTTGGCGCGGTGCGCTCAACCCGGGGAGTCGACCCAACGAAGCATACACCTCCCCTATATAAGCTATTTGTCCGATTCCCACACCTGTGTAGTTTGCACCTCCGATCAAGACATCGACCCCAACTTCCGAACTCGCCTCCAACGACCGAACCAGCGCCTTGGTGCGCACCTTGCAACGCACAGTGCCAACATTCGCCTTCCTGCACGTGGCAGGTCATCGGACCCAAATTCCGACCTCGCGAGTATGCCTACATATCGAATCGGTCATCGGACCCAACTTCCGACTTCATCCATACCGTAGGGTCTTTGAGGTTGGCGCGGTGCGCTCAACCCGGGGAGTCGACCCAACGAAGCATACACCTCCCCTATATAAGCTATTTGTCCGATTCCCACACCTGTGTAGCTTGCACCTCCGATCAGGACATCGACCCCAACTTCCGAACTCGACTAAAAAGACCGCACCAGCGCCTTGGTGTGCACCTTGCAACGCACAGTGTCAACATTCGCCTTCCTGCACATGGCAGGTCATCGGACCCAAATTCCGACCTCATGAGCATACCTACTAATCGAATTGGTCATCGGACCCAACTTCCGACTTCATCCATACCGTAGGGTCTTTGAGGTTGGCGCGGTGCGCTCAACCTGGGGAGTCGACCCATCGAAGCATACACCTCCCCTATATAAGCTATTTGTCCGATTCCGACACCTGTGTAGTTTGCACCTCCGCTCAGGACATCGACCCCAACTTCCGAACTCGCCTGCAACGACCGAACCAGCGCCTTGGTGCGCACCAAAAGTGCGCACTTTTGGAGGGCACTTTTGTGCGCTCCAAAGGTGCGCACTTTTGGAGGGCACTTTTCTGCGCTCCAAAGGTGCGCACTTTTGGAGGGCACTTTTTGGAGGGCACTTTTCTGCGCTCCAAAGGTGCGCACTTTTGGAGGGCACTTTTTGGAGGGCACTTTTCTGCGCTCCAAAGGTGCGCACTTTTGGAGGGCACTTTTTGGAGGGCACTTTTCTGCGCTCCAAAGGTGCGCACTTTTGGAGGGCACTTTTTGGAGGGCACTTTTCTGCGCTCCAAAGGTGCGCACTTTTGGAGGGCACTTTTTGGAGGGCACTTTTCTGCGCTCCAAAGGTGCGCACTTTTGGAGGGCACTTTTCTGCGCTCCAAAGGTGCGCACTTTTGGAGGGCACTTTTTGGAGGGCACTTTTCTGCGCTCCAAAGGTGCGCACTTTTGGAGGGCACTTTTTGGAGGGCACTTTTCTGCGCTCCAAAGGTGCGCACTTTTGGAGGGCACTTTTTGGAGGGCACTTTTCTGCGCTCCAAAGGTGCGCACTTTTGGAGGGCACTTTTGTGCACTCCAAAGGTGCGCACTTTTGGAGGGCACTTTTCCTGTGCTCCAAAGGTGCACACCTAGGTGAGCACCTTCGACCACACCTTGTAGCACACCAAACTCTGACTTTCGACTTCATCCGCAATGCAGGGTCTTTGAGGTTGGCGCAATGCGCACAACCAGGGGAGTCGACCCATCAAACCCAACACCTCCCCTATATAAGCTATTTGTCTGATTCTCATACATGCGTAGCCTGCAGGAGCAATTAGGACATCGACCCCAACTTTCGGCTTCTAAACGAAAACAAGGTCTTTGAGGTTGGTGTAATGCGAACAACTAGGGGAGTCAACCCATCAAACCCAACACCTCCCCTATATAAGCTATTTGTCTGATTCTCATACATGTGTAGTCTACAGGAGCAATTAGGACATCGACCCCAACTTTTGACTTCTTAACGAAAACAAGGTCTTTGAGGTTGACGTAATGCGCACAACCAGGGGAGTCGACCCATCAAACCCAACACCTCCCCTATATAAGCTATTTGTCCGATTCTCATACATGTGTAGCCTGCAGGAGCCATTAGGACATTGACCCCAACTTTTGACTTCTTAACGAAAACAAGGTCTTTGAGGTTGGCGTAATGCGCACAACCAAGGGAGTTGACCCATCAAACCCAACACCTCCCCTATATAAGCTATTTGTCTGATTCTCATACATGTGTAGCCTGCAACAACGATTAGGACATCCACCCCAACTTCTGAATTCGTCTGCGTTGACCGCACCAAAGGTGCACGCCTTGGTGCTCACCAAAATCCGACTTCCGACTTCTTCTGCTATGCGGGGTCTTTGAGGTTGGCGCAGTGCGCACAACCAGGGGAGTCAACCCACCGAATGCAACACCTCCCCTATATAAGCTATTTGTCTGATTCTCATACATGCGTAGACTGCAGCAATGATTAGGACATCCACCCCAACTTTTGACTTCTTAAACAAGACAGGGTCTTTGAAGTTGGTGCAGTGCACACAACCAGGGGAGTCGACCCATCAAACGCAACACCTCCCCTATATAAAGCTATTTGTCCGATTCTCATACGTGTAGTCTGCAGCAGCGATTAGGACATCGACCCCAACTTCCGAATTCGTTTGCATTGACCGCACCAAAGGTGCACGCCTTGGTGTGCACCCTGGAGTGCACTTTGGTGCTCACCTCGGTGCACACTTTGGTGTGCACCTCGGTGTGCACCAAAGGTGCGCACCTTGGAGCGCACCAAAGGTGTACACTTTGGAGCGCACCACATAGGGTCTTTGAGAGGTTGGCGCAGTGCGCACACCAAGGTGGGTGTTGAGGTGCGTGCCGAGGTGGGTGGGTGCTAGGGTGCGCTCCATGGTGGGTGCCAGGGTGGGTGCGTGCTAGGGTGGATTCCAAAGAGGGTCATAGGGTGGGTGCCAAGGTGGGTTGGTGATATAGTGGGTTCAAAGGTGGGTACTAGGGTGGGTTCCAAGGTGGGTCACAAGTTGGGTGCCAGGATGCGTGGGTGTTAGGTTGGGTGCCAAGGTGGGCTCCTGCGTGGGTGGGTGCTAGGGTGGGTTTCAAGGTGGACGCGAGGGCGGGTGCCAAGGTGGGTAACAAGTTGGGTGTTAGGATGGGTGAGTGCTAGAGTGGGTGCCAAGGTGGGTGGGTGCTAAGGTGGATGCCAAGGTGGTTCACAGGGTGGGTGGGTTCTAGGGTGAGTTCCAAGGTGGGTCACAGGTTCAGTGCTAGGGTGGGTGTCAAGGCGGGTGTCGAGGTGCCTGGGTGCTAGGGTGTGGATGCCAATGTGGGTCATAGGGTGGGTACTAGGGTGGGCTGCAATGTGGGTGCCAAGGTGGGTAACATGCTCGGTGGGTTCTAAATTGGGTGCCAGGGTGGGTGTGCACCCACCTTGCCCGAGGTGGGTGCCAAGGTGCCAGTGTGGGTGGGTGCTAAGGTGGATGCCAAGGTGGGTGAGAAGGTGGGTGATAGGTTGAGTGGTAGGATGGGTGGGTGCCAAGATGGGTCACAGGGTGGGTGCAAGGGTGGGTAGGTGCTAGGGTTGGTGTCAGGGTGGGTGGGTGCTAGGTTGGGTTCCAAGGTGGGTGCGAGGGTGAGTGTCAAGGTGGGTCACAGGTTAGGTGCTAGGATGGGTGAGTGCTAGGGTGCAAAGGTGCCAGGGTGGGTGCTAGGATGGGTCGATGCTAGGGTGAGTGGCAAGGTGGGTCCACAAGTGTCAAGGTGGGTGCCGAGGTGGGTGCCAAGTCGGCGACTGCTATGGTGGATGCCAAGGTGGGTCACGGGGTGGGTGCCAAGTTGCTAGGTTGGGTTCCAAGGTGGGTGCCAACGTGGGTGCTAGGGTGCGTGGGTTAAAGGGTGTGTCACAACGTGGGTGCCAGGATGGGTGCGCACCCACACTGGCCAAGACGGGTGCGGGTGCAAGGTTGGGTTCCAAGCCCGGTCACAGGCTGGGTGCTAGGATGGGTGGGTGCCAAGGTGGGCACCAGGGTGGGTGCACCCACCCTGGCCAAGGTGGGTCACGGGGTGGGTCCTAGGGTGGGTAACGGGGTGGGTACTAAGGTGCGTGCCAAGGTGGGTCATAGGGTGGGTGCCAAGGTGGGCACCAGGGTGGGTGTGCACCAACCCTAGCCAGGGTAGGTCACGGGGTGGTTGTCGGGGTGGGCGTCAAGGAGCCAAGGTGGGTGGCAAGTAGCCAAGTTGCGTGCCAAGGTGGGTGTCGGGGTGGGTGCCAAGGATCCAAGGTGGGTGCCAAGGAACCAAGGTGGGTGTCTGGGTGGGTGCCGAGGTGGGAGCCAGGGTGGGTCCCAAGGTGAGTGCAAAGGTGGGTGCCAGGGTCAAGGTGAGTGCCAATGTGGGTTCCAAGGTGCCAGGGTCAGGGTGAGTGCCAATGTGGGTTCAAAGGTGCTAAGTTGGGTGCGAGGTTGGGTGCGAGGGTGGGTGGGTGCCAAGGTGTGCTAGGTGGAAGCCCGGGTGGGTCGGCATCCCATGGGTGTCGAGTTGGGTGCCTGATGGGTGCTTCTTGTCAAGTTTTAGTCGTCGGGACTCATTTCGAGCCTTAGAGGTCGTTTCTTGTCCGGTTGCCCTGTCTTCGACCTGGGAACCCAATTTTGGTCCTCGGGTCCCATTTTTTTTTGTCTCGCATCCCACTTTTGGCCTGTGGCCTTTTCGGGGTCGATTCTCGTTTTGGGCATCAGAGCATGTTTCTTCTCCTAAAACCCAATATTTGTTTATTAAGTCTCGGAACACATTTTTGTTCTCGTGGACCCATCATGGGTCTTGGAACGCATTTGTGGTCCTTGGGTCCCATTTTGCATCCCGAAACTTGTGTTTTGGTGCTTGATCCCTATTTTGGGTGCCCACCTTGCACCAAGTGCGCACCCGGGGCAAACCGAGCGCCTTGGTGCACCGGGGCAAGATCGAGCGTGCACCCGAGGCGCCCCGAACATGCACCAAGGTGCACTCGGCCCACATGTGAGCGCAGGTCGTTGCGCCCGAGGTGGTGTGTGGGCACCGCGTTGCAGACGGGACACTGCACGCACACGACGCCCCCTCCAGGTGCACGCACGTAGGCCGGGCCGGGTGCACACCCGACGCCCTAGCAAGGTGCGCGCACCCGGGCAGGGCTCACACTTGGCGAACGGGGCGCACTTCGCGAGGGAGGGTGTGCACCTCGACGGGGGTGGGTGGCCGGGGTGGATTCGCACGTGGGTCGCGGTTTGCTAAGTACACACTGCGACAAGCTCATAACGGGTGCGATCATACCAGCATTAGTGCACCGGATCCCATCAGAACTCCGCAGTTAAGCGCGCTTGGGCCGGAGTAGTACTGGGATGGGTGACCTCCCGGGAAGTCCCGGTGTTGCACCCTTTTTTAGTTTTTCGCCGGGCGTCGCAATGCTATTTGAATAAACCTTTTGCCCGTTTGCGTTCTCGTCGGGGCCGGGCCGGGCCGGGGTGCGCTGCCCGCACTACCGCGCGCGCGGGGGCGACACCGAGCGCGCACCCGAGGCACCCCGAGCACACAGGCCACGGTGCAACCCGGGCGTTGTGCGCGCACCCCGGTGCGCCTGAGGTGCTGCGCGCGCACCCAGGTGAAATCGGTGTGCACCTCGGCCAGTGCGCGCTCGGTCGAGTCGCGCACGTTGGCCAAGGTGCACGGTGATGTTTCTTACTCTAAGGTTCCGCACCAGACGCCCGGGACAGGTGAGCGAAGCTGGGCGGGGCCGGGTGCGCGGCCGGGGCAGGTGCACGCAGCTGGAGAGAGCTTTGGAGCACACTTCGGAGCGCACCAATGATGCGCTCCATTCAAAAGTTTCCTGAAAAGGCAAAAAAAGTTGAGATTATAGAATTTCCCACTTGAGAGATTGTAAAAAAAAAAAATTTAAAATGAAGGAAACGCGGGTGCCAAGGTGTGCGCAGCCCAGCCAAGGTGTGCGCACCAAGGCGCCCACCCTGGCGAAGGTGCACGCAAGGTGCGCACCCGAGGCAAACCGGACAATTAACCCAACTTTCGACTTCGCGCGCACCTTGGAGCGCACTTCGCAGCGCTCCTTGGTGCGCACCAATCTTGGGCACCTCGGAGTGCACCATGGCGCCCACCAAGGTGCGCACCCGGGGCAAACCGAGCTCCGACTTCGTGCGCACCTTGGAGCGCACGAAAGGTGCGCACCATGGCGCCCACCAAGGTGCGCAGCCCAGCCAAGGCGTGCGCATCAAGGTGCGCACCCTGGCGAAGGTGCGCACCCGGGGCAAACCGAGCTCCGACTTCGTGCGCACCTTGGAGCGCACAAAAGGTGCGCAACCCAGCCAAGGTGTGCGCACCCCGGTCAAACCGAGCTCCGAATCGTGCGCACCAGAGGTGCACGCCATCGTGCGCACCTTGGAGCACACTTCGGAGCCCTCCTTGGTGCGCGCCGATGTTGCGCACCTCGGAGCGCACCCGGGGAAAACAATGCAATTAACCCGACTTTCGACTTCGTGGGCACCTCGGAGCGCTCTCGGGTTCGCACCTCGGAGCACACCGAGGTGCGCACCTTTGATGCGCTGCCTTCACCAATTTCCAGAAAAGGCAAGAAAACATTGAGAAGGTGTGCGCACCGAGGTGCCCACCCTGGCGAAGGTGCACGCGAGGTGCGCACCCGGGGCAAACCGGGCTCCGACTTCGTGCACGCCGCACCTTGGAGCACACTTCGGAGCGCTCCTTGGTGCGCACCAGGGCGCGCAACCCAGCCGAGGTGCCCACCCCGGCGAAGGTGCACGCGAGGTGCGCACCCGGGGCAAACCGGGCTCCGACTTCGTGCACGCCATGGTGCCCACCGCGGCGAAGGTGCACGCGAGGTGCGCACCCGGGGCAAACCGGGCTCCGACTTCGTGCACGCCGCACCTTGGAGCACACTTCGGAGCGCTCCTTGGTGCGCACCATGGTGCCCACCAGGGCGCGCAACCCCGCCGAAGGTGCACGCGAGGTGCGCACCCGGGGCAAACCGGGCTCCGACTTCGTGCACGCCGCACCTTGGAGCACACTTCGGAGCGCTCCTTGGTGCGCACCATGGTGCCCACCAGGGCGCGCAACCCCGCCGAAGGTGCACGCGAGGTGCGCACCCGGGGCAAACCGGGCTCCGACTTCGTGCACGCCATGGTGCGCACCGCGGCGAAGGTGCGCACCCGGGGCAAACCGGGCTCCGACTTCGTGCACGCCGCACCTTGGAGCACACTTCGGAGCGCTCCTTGGTGCGCACCAGGGCGCGCAACCCAGCCGAGGTGCCCACCCCGGCGAAGGTGCACGCGAGGTGCGTACCCGGGGCAAACCGGGCTCCGACTTCGTGCACGCCGCACCTTGGAGCACACTTCGGAGCGCTCCTTGGTGCGCACCATGGTGCCCACCAGGCCGCGCAACCCAGCCAAGGTGTGCGCACCAAGGTGCACGCGAGGTGCGCACCCGGGGCAAACCGGGGTCCGACTTCGTGCACGCCGCACCTTGGAGCACACATCGGGGCGCTCCCGGGTTCGCACCGGCGTTGCGCACCGTGGTGGGCACCTCGGAGCACACCAAGGTGGGCAGCGAGGTGCGCACCTTTGATGCGATGCCTTCACTAATTTCCATAAAAGGCAAAAAAAAAACGAGATTTTAAAATTTCCGTTTTGAAAGATAGTGAGAAAAAGGGAATGCTGGTGCCATCTTGAGCCCGCCCTGGTGCGCAGCCCAGCCAAGGTGTGCGCACCAAGGTGCCCACCCTGGCGAAGGTGCGCGCCCGGGCAATTAACCCAACTTCCAACTTCGCGCGCGCCAGGGTGGGAGCGCACCCAACAACCGGGCCTGGGAAGAGCCAATGCGAGAAACCCCACCAAACGCTCTGACAAAAAAAGAGGGGGCGCTCCAGTAACCCCGCTTCGGAGCGCACCCTGGGCAAACCCAGCCAAGGTGCCCACCCCGGCCAAGGTGCAGGCGAGGTGCGCACCCGGGGCAAACCGGGCTCCGACAACGTGCACGCCGCACCTTGGAGCACACTTCGTAGCGCTCCCGGGTGCGCACCTCAGAGCACACCAAGGTGGGCAGCGAGGTGCGCACCTTTGATGCGCTGCCTTCACTAATTTCCAGAAAAGGCAAAAAAAAAAGGAGATTTTAAAATTTCCGTTTTGAAAGATAGTGAAAAAAACGGAACGCGCGTGCCATCTTGAGCCCGCCCTGGTGCGCAGCCCAGGTAAGGTGCCCACCCTGGCAAAGGTGCGCACCCGGGCAATTAACCCTACTTCCGACTTCGTGCGCGCCAGGGTGGCAACCGGGCCTCGGAAGAGCCAATGCGAGAAACCCCACCAAACGCTCCGACAAAAAAAGAGGCGGCGCTCCAATAACCCCGCTTCGGAGCGCAGCCGGGGCAAACCCAGCCAAGGTGCCCACCCCGACGAAGGTGCACGCGAGGTGCGCACCCGGGGCAAACCGGGCTCCGACAACGTGCACGCAGCACCTTGGAGCACACTTCGAAGCACTCCCGGGTGCCCACCGGCGTTGCGCACCGTGGTGGGCAGCGAGGTGCGCACCTTTGATGCGCTGCCTTCACTAATTTCCAGAAAAAGGCAAAAAAAAATGAGATTTTAAAATTTCCGTTTTGAAAGATAGTGAAAAAAAAGGAACGCGGGTGCCATCTTGAGCCCGCCCTGGTGCGCAGCCCAGGCAAGGCATGCGCACCAAGGTGCCCACCCGAGGTGCACACCCGGGGCAAACCGGGCTCCGACTTCGTGCAGGCCGCACCTTGGAGCACACTTCGGAGCGCTCCTTGGTGCGCACCATGGTGCCCACCAGGGCGCGCAACCCAGCCAAGGTCTGCACACCAAGGTGCCCACCCCGGCGAAGGTGCACGCGAGGTGCGCACCCGGGGCAAACCGGGCTCCGACTTCGTGCACGCCATGGTGCCCACCGCGGCGAAGGTGCACGCGAGGTGCGCACCCGGGGCAAACCGGGCTCCGACTTCGTGCACGCCGCACCTTGGAGCACACTTCGGAGCGCTCCTTGGTGCGCACCATGGTGCCCACCAGGGCGCGCAACCCAGCCAAGGTGTGCGCACCAAGGTGCACGCGAGGTGCGCACCCGGGGCAAACCGGGGTCCGACTTCGTGCACGCCGCACCTTGGAGCACACATCGGAGCGCTCCCAGGTTCGCACCAGCGTTGCGCACCTTTGATGCGCTGCCTTCACTAATTTCCAGAAAAGGCAAAAAAAAACGAGATTTTAAAATTTCCGTTCTGAAAGATAGTGAAAAAAACGGAACGCGGGTGCCATCTTGAGCCCTTCCTGGTGCGCACCCCAGGCAAGTTGTGCGCACCAAGGTGCCCACCCTGGCGGAGGTGCGCGCCCGGGGCAATCCGGGCTCCGACTTCGTGCACTGCATGGTGCCCACCAAGGCGCGCAACCCAGCCAAGGTGCCCACCGCAGCGAAGGTGCACGCGAGGTGCGCACGCGAGGTGCACACCCGGGGCAAACCGGGCTCCGACTTCGTGCACGCCGCACCTTGGAGCACACTTCAGAGCGCTCCTTGGTGCGCACCAGGGCGCGCAACCCAGCCGAGGTGCCCACCCCGGCGAAGGTGCACGCGAGGTGCGCACCCGGGGCAAACCGGGCTCCGACTTCGTGCACGCCATGGTGCCCACCGCGGCGAAGGTGCGCACCCGGGGCAAACCGGGCTCCGACTTCGTGCACGCCGCACCTTGGAGCACACTTCGGAGCGCTCCTTGGTGCGCACCATGGTGCCCACCAGGCCGCGCAACCCAGCCAAGGTGTGCGCACCAAGGTGCACGCGAGGTGCGCACCCGGGGCAAACCGGGGTCCGACTTCGTGCACGCCGCACCTTGGAGCACACATCGGGGCGCTCCCGGGTTCGCACCGGCGTTGCGCACCGTGGTGGGCACCTCGGAGCACACCAAGGTGGGCAGCGAGGTGCGCACCTTTGATGCGATGCCTTCACTAATTTCCATAAAAGGCAAAAAAAAAACGAGATTTTAAAATTTCCGTTTTGAAAGATAGTGAGAAAAAGGGAATGCTGGTGCCATCTTGAGCCCGCCCTGGTGCGCAGCCCAGCCAAGGTTTGCGCACCAAGGTGCCCACCCTGGCGAAGGTGCGCGCCCGGGCAATTAACCCAACTTCCAACTTCGCGCGCGCCAGGGTGGGAGCGCACCCAACAACCGGGCCTGGGAAGAGCCAATGCGAGAAACCCCACCAAACTCTCTGACAAAAAAAGAGGGGGCGCTCCAGTAACCCCGCTTCGGAGCGCACCCTGGGCAAACCCAGCCAAGGTGCCCACCCCGGCCAAGGTGCAGGCGAGGTGCGCACCCGGGGCAAACCGGGCTCCGACAACGTGCACGCCGCACCTTGGAGCACACTTCGTAGCGCTCCCGGGTGCGCACCTCAGAGCACACCAAGGTGGGCAGCGAGGTGCGCACCTTTGATGCGCTGCCTTCACTAATTTCCAGAAAAGGCAAAAAAAAAAGGAGATTTTAAAATTTCCGTTTTGAAAGATAGTGAAAAAAACGGAACGCGCGTGCCATCTTGAGCCCGCCCTGGTGCGCAGCCCAGGTAAGGTGCCACCCTGGCAAAGGTGCGCACCCGGGCAATTAACCCTACTTCCGACTTCGTGCGCGCCAGGGTGGCAACCGGGCCTCGGAAGAGCCAATGCGAGAAACCCCACCAAACGCTCCGACAAAAAAAGAGGCGGCGCTCCAATAACCCCGCTTCGGAGCGCAGCCGGGGCAAACCAAGCCAAGGTGCCCACCCCGACGAAGGTGCACGCGAGGTGCGCACCCGGGGCAAACCGGGCTCCGACAACGTGCACGCAGCACCTTGGAGCACACTTCGAAGCACTCCCGGGTGCCCACCGGCGTTGCGCACCGTGGTGGGCAGCGAGGTGCGCACCTTTGATGCGCTGCCTTCACTAATTTCCAGAAAAAGGCAAAAAAAAATGAGATTTTAAAATTTCCGTTTTGAAAGATAGTGAAAAAAAAGGAACGCGGGTGCCATCTTGAGCCCGCCCTGGTGCGCAGCCCAGGCAAGGCATGCGCACCAAGGTGCCCACCCGAGGTGCACACCCGGGGCAAACCGGGCTCCGACTTCGTGCAGGCCGCACCTTGGAGCACACTTCGGAGCGCTCCTTGGTGCGCACCATGGTGCCCACCAGGGCGCACCCGAGGCAAACCGGGCTCCGACTTCGTGCACGCCGCACCTTGGAGCACACATCGGAGCGCTCCCAGGTTCGCACCAGCGTTGCGCACCTTTGATGCGCTGCCTTCACTAATTTCCAGAAAAGGCAAAAAAAAACGATATTTTAAAATTTCCGTTCTGAAAGATAGTGAAAAAAACGGAACGCGGGTGCCATCTTGAGCCCTTCCTGATGCGCAGCCCAGGCAAGTTGTGCGCACCAAGGTGCCCACCCTGGCGGAGGTGCGCGCCCGGGGCAAACCGGGCTCCGACTTCGTGCACTGCATGGTGCCCACCAAGGCGCGCAACCCAGCCAAGGTGCCCACCGCAGCGAAGGTGCACGCGAGGTGCGCACCCGAGGTGCACACCCGGGGCAAACCGGGCTCCGACTTCGTGCACGCCGCACCTTGGAGCACACTTCAGAGCGCTCCTTGGTACGCACCAGGGCGCGCAACCCAGCCAAGGTGCTCACCCCGGCGAAGGTGCACGCGAGGTGCACACCCGGGGCAAACCGGGCTCGGACTTCGTGCACGCCGCACCTTGGAGCACACATCGGAGCGCTCCCGGGTTCGCACCAGCATTGCGCACCTTTGATGCGCTGCCTTCACTAATTTCCAGAAAAGGCAAAAAAAAGAAAAAAATGAGATTTTAAAATTTCCGTTTTGAAAGATAGTGAAAAAAACGGAACGCGGGTGCCATCTTGAGCCCGCCCTGGTGTGCAGCCCAGGCAAGTTGTGCGCACCAAGGCACCCACCCTGGCCAAGGTGGGTCACGGGGTGGGTCCTAGGGTGGGTAACGGGGTGGGTACTAAGGTGCGTGCCAAGGTGGGTCATAGGGTGGGTGCCAAGGTGGGCACCAGGGTGGGTGTGCACCAACCCTAGCCAGGGTAGGTCACGGGGTGGTTGTCGGGGTGGGCGTCAAGGAGCCAAGGTGGGTGGCAAGTAGCCAAGTTGCGTGCCAAGGTGGGTGTCGGGGTGGGTGCCAAGGATCCAAGGTGGGTGCCAAGGAACCAAGGTGGGTGTCTGGGTGGGTGCCGAGGTGGGAGCCAGGGTGGGTCCCAAGGTGAGTGCAAAGGTGGGTGCCAGGGTCAAGGTGAGTGCCAATGTGGGTTCCAAGGTGCCAGGGTCAGGGTGAGTGCCAATGTGGGTTCAAAGGTGCTAAGTTGGGTGCGAGGTTGGGTGCGAGGGTGGGTGGGTGCCAAGGTGTGCTAGGTGGAAGCCCGGGTGGGTCGGCATCCCATGGGTGTCGAGTTGGGTGCCTGATGGGTGCTTCTTGTCAAGTTTTAGTCGTCGGGACTCATTTCGAGCCTTAGAGGTCGTTTCTTGTCCGGTTGCCCTGTCTTCGACCTGGGAACCCAATTTTGGTCCTCGGGTCCCATTTTTTTTTGTCTCGCATCCCACTTTTGGCCTGTGGCCTTTTCGGGGTCGATTCTCGTTTTGGGCATCAGAGCATGTTTCTTCTCCTAAAACCCAATATTTGTTTATTAAGTCTCGGAACACATTTTTGTTCTCGTGGACCCATCATGGGTCTTGGAACGCATTTGTGGTCCTTGGGTCCCATTTTGCATCCCGAAACTTGTGTTTTGGTGCTTGATCCCTATTTTGGGTGCCCACCTTGCACCAAGTGCGCACCCGGGGCAAACCGAGCGCCTTGGTGCACCGGGGCAAGATCGAGCGTGCACCCGAGGCGCCCCGAACATGCACCAAGGTGCACTCGGCCCACATGTGAGCGCAGGTCGTTGCGCCCGAGGTGGTGTGTGGGCACCGCGTTGCAGACGGGACACTGCACGCACACGACGCCCCCTCCAGGTGCACGCACGTAGGCCGGGCCGGGTGCACACCCGACGCCCTAGCAAGGTGCGCGCACCCGGGCAGGGCTCACACTTGGCGAACGGGGCGCACTTCGCGAGGGAGGGTGTGCACCTCGACGGGGGTGGGTGGCCGGGGTGGATTCGCACGTGGGTCGCGGTTTGCTAAGTACACACTGCGACAAGCTCATAACGGGTGCGATCATACCAGCGTTAGTGCACCGGATCCCATCAGAACTCCGCAGTTAAGCGCGCTTGGGCCGGAGTAGTACTGGGATGGGTGACCTCCCGGGAAGTCCCGGTGTTGCACCCTTTTTTAGTTTTTCGCCGGGCGTCGCAATGCTATTTGAATAAACCTTTTGCCCGTTTGCGTTCTCGTCGGGGCCGGGCCGGGCCGGGGTGCGCTGCCCGCACTACCGCGCGCGCGGGGGCGACACCGAGCGCGCACCCGAGGCGCCCCGAGCACACAGGCCACGGTGCAACCCGGGCGTTGTGCGCGCACCCCGGTGCGCCCGAGGTGCTGCGCGCGCACCCAGGTGAAATCGGTGTGCACCTCGGCCAGTGCGCGCTCGGTCGAGTCGCGCACGTTGGCCAAGGTGCACGGTGATGTTTCTTACTCTAAGGTTCCGCACCAGACGCCCGGGACAGGTGAGCGAAGCTGGGCGGGGCCGGGTGCGCGGCCGGGGCAGGTGCACGCAGCTGGAGAGAGCTTTGGAGCACACTTCGGAGCGCACCAATGATGCGCTCCATTCAAAAGTTTCCTGAAAAGGCAAAAAAAGTTGAGATTATAGAATTTCCCACTTGAGAGATTGTAAAAAAAAAAAATTTAAAATGAAGGAAACGCGGGTGCCAAGGTGTGCGCAGCCCAGCCAAGGTGTGCGCACAACGCCCGGGTTGCACCGTGGCCTGTGTGCTCGGGGCGCCTCGGGTGCGCGCTCGGTGTCGCCCCCGCGCGCGCGGTAGTGCGGGCAGCGCACCCCGGCCCGGCCCGGCCGCACCTTGGAGCGCACTTCGGAGCGCTCCTTGGTGCGCACCAATCTTGGGCACCTCGGAGTGCACCATGGCGCCCACCAAGGTGCGCACCCGGGGCAAACCGAGCTCCGACTTCGTGCGCAGCTTGGAGCGCACGAAAGGTGCGCACCATGGCGCCCACCAAGGTGCGCAGCCCAGCCAAGGCGTGCGCATCAAGGTGCGCACCCTGGCGAAGGTGCGCACCCGGGGCAAACCGAGCTCCGACTTCGTGCGCACCTTGGAGCGCACAAAAGGTGCGCAACCCAGCCAAGGTGTGCGCACCCCGGTCAAACCGAGCTCCGAATCGTGCGCACCAGAGGTGCACGCCATCGTGCGCACCTTGGAGCACACTTCGGAGCCCTCCTTGGTGCGCGCCGATGTTGCGCACCTCGGAGCGCACCCGGGGAAAACAATGCAATTAACCCGACTTTCGACTTCGTGGGCACCTCGGAGCGCTCTCGGGTTCGCACCTCGGAGCACACCGAGGTGCGCACCTTTGATGCGCTGCCTTCACCAATTTCCAGAAAAGGCAAGAAAACATTGAGAAGGTGTGCGCACCGAGGTGCCCACCCTGGCGAAGGTGCACGCGAGGTGCGCACCCGGGGCAAACCGGGCTCCGACTTCGTGCACGCCGCACCTTGGAGCACACTTCGGAGCGCTCCTTGGTGCGCACCAGGGCGCGCAACCCAGCCGAGGTGCCCACCCCGGCGAAGGTGCACGCGAGGTGCGCACCCGGGGCAAACCGGGCTCCGACTTCGTGCACGCCATGGTGCCCACCGCGGCGAAGGTGCACGCGAGGTGCGCACCCGGGGCAAACCGGGCTCCGACTTCGTGCACGCCGCACCTTGGAGCACACTTCGGAGCGCTCCTTGGTGCGCACCATGGTGCCCACCAGGGCGCGCAACCCCGCCGAAGGTGCACGCGAGGTGCGCACCCGGGGCAAACCGGGCTCCGACTTCGTGCACGCCGCACCTTGGAGCACACTTCGGAGCGCTCCTTGGTGCGCACCATGGTGCCCACCAGGGCGCGCAACCCCGCCGAAGGTGCACGCGAGGTGCGCACCCGGGGCAAACCGGGCTCCGACTTCGTGCACGCCATGGTGCGCACCGCGGCGAAGGTGCGCACCCGGGGCAAACCGGGCTCCGACTTCGTGCACGCCGCACCTTGGAGCACACTTCGGAGCGCTCCTTGGTGCGCACCAGGGCGCGCAACCCAGCCGAGGTGCCCACCCCGGCGAAGGTGCACGCGAGGTGCGTACCCGGGGCAAACCGGGCTCCGACTTCGTGCACGCCGCACCTTGGAGCACACTTCGGAGCGCTCCTTGGTGCGCACCATGGTGCCCACCAGGCCGCGCAACCCAGCCAAGGTGTGCGCACCAAGGTGCACGCGAGGTGCGCACCCGGGGCAAACCGGGGTCCGACTTCGTGCACGCCGCACCTTGGAGCACACATCGGGGCGCTCCCGGGTTCGCACCGGCGTTGCGCACCGTGGTGGGCACCTCGGAGCACACCAAGGTGGGCAGCGAGGTGCGCACCTTTGATGCGATGCCTTCACTAATTTCCATAAAAGGCAAAAAAAAAACGAGATTTTAAAATTTCCGTTTTGAAAGATAGTGAGAAAAAGGGAATGCTGGTGCCATCTTGAGCCCGCCCTGGTGCGCAGCCCAGCCAAGGTGTGCGCACCAAGGTGCCCACCCTGGCGAAGGTGCGCGCCCGGGCAATTAACCCAACTTCCAACTTCGCGCGCGCCAGGGTGGGAGCGCACCCAACAACCGGGCCTGGGAAGAGCCAATGCGAGAAACCCCACCAAACGCTCTGACAAAAAAAGAGGGGGCGCTCCAGTAACCCCGCTTCGGAGCGCACCCTGGGCAAACCCAGCCAAGGTGCCCACCCCGGCCAAGGTGCAGGCGAGGTGCGCACCCGGGGCAAACCGGGCTCCGACAACGTGCACGCCGCACCTTGGAGCACACTTCGTAGCGCTCCCGGGTGCGCACCTCAGAGCACACCAAGGTGGGCAGCGAGGTGCGCACCTTTGATGCGCTGCCTTCACTAATTTCCAGAAAAGGCAAAAAAAAAAGGAGATTTTAAAATTTCCGTTTTGAAAGATAGTGAAAAAAACGGAACGCGCGTGCCATCTTGAGCCCGCCCTGGTGCGCAGCCCAGGTAAGGTGCCCACCCTGGCAAAGGTGCGCACCCGGGCAATTAACCCTACTTCCGACTTCGTGCGCGCCAGGGTGGCAACCGGGCCTCGGAAGAGCCAATGCGAGAAACCCCACCAAACGCTCCGACAAAAAAAGAGGCGGCGCTCCAATAACCCCGCTTCGGAGCGCAGCCGGGGCAAACCCAGCCAAGGTGCCCACCCCGACGAAGGTGCACGCGAGGTGCGCACCCGGGGCAAACCGGGCTCCGACAACGTGCACGCAGCACCTTGGAGCACACTTCGAAGCACTCCCGGGTGCCCACCGGCGTTGCGCACCGTGGTGGGCAGCGAGGTGCGCACCTTTGATGCGCTGCCTTCACTAATTTCCAGAAAAAGGCAAAAAAAAATGAGATTTTAAAATT
>NW_026728837.1:1902500-1917500 GCF_030272615.1 Cryptomeria japonica | reverse complement strand
ATGCTAGTAACGTGCACTTCGGGACCAACGCATCACCGGAAGACAACCGCCAAACATCGAAAGAGTCGCGATGCTCCGCAACCTACGTGCAAAGCGGTCGCACACCGGGTAAGGGAGTGAGAGCCCCAAACATAGCTGGGCGAGGCGCTCACTCCGCTCTTTAATATCTCGTTAATACCGCCAAGGAAATGGCACAAGCACACACACACAAGCATCCTCGGAAGAGGACAGTTCGAGTGACAGGTCAAATCCAAGAGTTCCGAAGACTACCTCCAGGAACAATCGGGAACAAGACCGATTACAAGTCGTCGAGTCTGTTACTGGGCGAACACGAGATGCGCACAGGAAATCGATCAGCCCTCACAATGGCCCAAGGCCAGAGATCGGACTGCTACGATTTACCCCAACAATCATCGTGCCACTCTTCGCAGAGAGGTGATAGACGCCAACGAGCCCGCGCATAGCAATCGAGGTGTAAAAAGGGCGTTGAAGGCAGGAAGCCTGGACGAAAGAGGCTACGAGGTCACCTCGAAGCGGTCTAAGAATCGGGCGCACTTGGGGCGACTACCAGTGCCAACCCCTTATCCCGCGGTGCGTCCGACACACAGAAATTTCCAAGGCGGCCAAGGAGCCTCCCCGCATAGCAATCGGGGTGTGAGGTTACGGATGCAGCATTGATAGCAATCGAGGTGTGAGGCGAAGGATGCAGAAGTGAGAGCCGAGGGATGTAGCAGAGATAGCAATCGGGGTGTGTGATGCAGAAGAGATAGCAATCGAGGTGTGCGGTGGGAAGGGCCCAGCAGCCAGAATGCATGAAGCGACGGATGAAGCAGTGATGACAACCGGGCTGTGAGGAGAGGAGGGATGCAGCCAAGAAAGCAATCAGGGCTCGAGGCAAGGGATGCATCAAGGATAGCAATCATGTTGTGAGGCGAGATTCCAAAGGCTAAACGTGAGAGGCTGCAGGGTCGACTCAGAGAGGTCTATGCATGTGAGAGGCTGAAAGCAAGGTCGACTCGGAGCGGTCTATGCATCGGGCGCGCTTGGGGCGACTACCAGTGCCAACCCCTTATCCCGCGACGCGTCCGACAAAGAGAACGTTCCAAGGCGGCAGAGGAGGTTACCAGCCGAAGGATGCAGTAGCAATAACAGGTATAGTTCCGCGGCGGCCGAGAAGACTCACCGCATAGGAATCGGGATGCGAGGCGAGGGATGCGGCGGGAAGGCCCCGACGGCTAAACGGAAGAGGCTGCAGGGCCGCCTCGGAATGGTCCAAGCATCGGATGCGATTGGGACGACTACCAGTGCCAACCCCTTATCCCGCGATGCGTCCGATACACAGATAGTTCCAAGGCGGCCGAGGAGCCTCACCGCATATCAATCGGGGTGCGAGGCGAGGGATGGGGCGGGAAGGCCCCAACGGCTAGACGGAAGAGGCTTCAGGGCCACCTCGGAATGGTCCAAGCATCGGACGCGCTTGGGGCGACTGCCAGTGCCAACCCCTTATCCCGCGATGCGTCCGATACACAGATGGTTCCAAGGCGGCCGAGGAGCCTCACCGCATAGCAATCGGGGGTGCGAGGCGAGGGATGGGGCGGGAAGGCCCCAACGGCTAGACGGAAGAGGCTTCAGGGCCGCCTAGGAATGGTCCAAGCATCGGACACGCTTGGGGCGACTACCAGTGACAGCCCCCTATCCCGCGATGCGTCCGATACGAAGATGGTTCCAAGGCGGCCGAGGAGCCTCACCGCATAGCAATCGGGGTGCGAGGTGGGGGATGCGGCGAGATGGCCCCAACGGCTAGACGGAAGAGGCCACAGGGCCGCGTCGGAATAGTCCAAGCATCGGACGCGCTTGGGGCGACTACCAGTGACAACCCCTTATCCCGCGATGCGTCCGATACGAAGATAGTTCCAAGGCGGCCGAGGAGCCTCACCGCATAGCAATCGGGGTGCGAGGTGGGGGATGCGGCGAGATGGCCCCAACGGCTAGACGGAAGAGGCTGCAGGGCCGCCTCGGAATAGTCCAAGCATCGGACGCGCTTGGGGCCACTACCAGTGACAACCCCTTATCCCGCAATGCGTCCGATACGAAGATAGTTCCAAGGCGGCCGAAGAGCCTCACCGCATAGCAATCGGGGTGCGAGGTGGGGGATGCGGCGAGATGGCCCCAACGGCTAGACGGAAGAGGCCACAGGGCCGCCTCGGAATAGTCCAAGCATCGGACGCGCTTGGGGCGACTACCAGTGACAACCCCTTATCCCGCGATGCGTCCGATACGAAGATAGTTCCCAGGCGGCCGAGGAGCCTCACCGCATAGCAATCGGGGTGCGAGGCGAGGGATGCGGCGAGATGGCCCCAAAGGCTAGACGGAAGAGGCTGCAGGGCTGCCTCGGAATAGTCCAAGCATCGGACGCGCTTGGGGCGACTACCACTGCCAACCCCTTATCCCGCGATGCGTCCGATACACAGATAGTTCCGAGGCGGCCGAGGAGGTGGGGGATGCAGCGAGATGGCCCCAACGGCTAGACGGAAGAGGCTGCAGGGCCGCCTCGGAATAGTCCAAGCATCGGACGCGCTTGGGGCGACTACCAGTGACAACCCCTTATCCCGCGATGCGTCCGATACACAGATAGTTCCGAGGCGGCCAAGGAGCCTCACCGCATAGCAATCGTGGTGCGAGGTGGGGGATGCGGCGAGATGGCCCCAACGGCTAGACGGAAGAGGCTGCAGGGCCGCCTCGGAATGGTCCAAGCATCGGATGCGCTTGGGGCGACTACCACTGCCAACCCCTTATCCCGCGATGCGTCCGATACACAGATAGTTCCAAGGCGGCCGAGGAGCCTCACAGCATAGCAATCAGGGTGCGAGGCGAGGGATGCGGCGAGAAAGCCCCAACGGCTAGAGGGAAGAGGCTTCAGGTCCGCCTCGGAATGGTCCAAGCATCGGACGCGCTTGGGGCGACTACCAGTGACAACCCCTTATCCCGCGACGCGTCCGATACACAGATAGTTCCAAGGCGGCCGAGGAGCCTCACCGCATAGCAATCGGGGTGCGAGGCGAGGGATGCGGCGAGAAGGACCCAACGGCTACACGGAAGAGGCTTCGGGGCCGCCTCGGAATGGTCCAAGCATCGGACGCGCTTGGGGCGACTACCAGTGACAACCCCTTATCCCGCGACGCGTCCGATACACAGATAGTTCCAAGGCGGCCGAGGAGCCTCACCGCATAGCAATCGGGGTGCGAGGCGAGGGATGCGGCGAGAAGGACCCAACGGCTACACGGAAGAGGCTTCGGGGCCGCCTCGGAATGGTCCAAGCATCGGACGCGCTTGGGGCGACTACCAGTGACAACCCCTTATCCCGCGACGCGTCCGATACACAGATAGTTCCAAGGCGGCCGAGGAGCCTCACCGCATAGCAATCGGGGTGCGAGGCGAGGGATGCGGCGAGAAGGACCCAACGGCTAGACGGAAGAGGCTTCGGGTCCGCCTCGGAATGGTCCAAGCATCGGACGCGCTTGGGGCGACTACCAGTGACAACCCCTTATCCCGCGACGCGTCCGATACACAGATAGTTCCAAGGCGGCCGAGGAGCCTCACCGCATAGCAATCGGGGTGCGAGGCGAGGGATGCGGCGAGAAGGACCCAACGGCTAGACGGAAGAGGCTTCGGGTCCGCCTCGGAATGGTCCAAGCATCGGACGCGCTTGGGGCGACTACCAGTGACAACCCCTTATCCCGCGACGCGTCCGATACACAGATAGTTCCAAGGCGGCCGAGGAGCCTCACCGCATAGCAATCGGGGTGCGAGGCGAGGGATGCGGCGAGAAGGACCCAACGGCTAGACGGAAGAGGCTTCGGGTCCGCCTCGGAATGGTCCAAGCATCGGACGCGCTTGGGGCGACTACCAGTGACAACCCCTTATCCCGCGACGCGTCCGATACACAGATAGTTCCGAGGCGGCCGAGGAGCCTCACCGCATAGCAATCGGGGTGCGAGGCGAAGGATGCGGCGAGAAGGACCCAACGGCTAGACGGAAGAGGCTTCGGGTCCGCCTCGGAATGGTCCAAGCATCGGACGCGCTTGGGGCGACTACCAGTGACAACCCCTTATCCCGCGACGCGTCCGATACACAGATAGTTCCAAGGCGGCCGAGGAGCCTCACCGCATAGCAATCGGGGTGCGAGGCGAGGGATGCGGCGAGAAGGACCCAACGGCTAGACGGAAGAGGCTTCAGGGCCGCCTCGGAATGGTCCAAGCATCGAACGCGCTTGGGGCGACTACCAGTGACAACCCCTTATCCCGCGACGCGTCCGATACACAGATAGTTCCGAGGCGGCCGAGGAGCCTCACCGCATAGCAATCGGGGTGCGAGGCGAGGGATGCGGCGAGAAGGACCCAACGGCTAGACGGAAGAGGCTTCAGGGCCGCCTCGGAATGGTCCAAGCATCGGACGCGCTTGGGGCGACTACCAGTGACAACCCCTTATCCCGCGACGCGTCCGATACACAGATAGTTCCGAGGCGGCCGAGGAGCCTCACCGCATAGCAATCGGGGTGCGAGGCGAGGGATGCGGCGAGAAGGACCCAACGGCTAGACGGAAGAGGCTTCAGGGCCGCCTCGGAATGGTCCAAGCATCGGACGCGCTTGGGGCGACTACCAATGACAACCCCTTATCCCGCGACGCGTCCGATACACAGATAGTTCCGAGGCGGCCGAGGAGCCTCACCGCATAGCAATCGGGGTGCGAGGCGAGGGATGCGGCGAGAAGGACCCAACGGCTAGACGGAAGAGGCTTCAGGGCCGCCTCGGAATGGTCCAAGCATCGGACGCGCTTGGGGCGACTACCAGTGACAACCCCTTATCCCGCGACGCGTCCGATACACAGATAGTTCCGAGGCGGCCGAGGAGCCTCACCGCATAGCAATCGGGGTGCGAGGCGAGGGATGCGGCGAGAAGGACCCAACGGCTAGACGGAAGAGGCTTCAGGGCCGCCTCGGAATGGTCCAAGCATCGGACGCGCTTGGGGCGACTACCGTTGCCAACCCCTTATCCCGCGATGCGTCTGATACACAGATAGTTCCGAGGCGGCCGAGGAGCCTCACCGCATAGCAATCGGGTTGCGAGGCAGATTATTGGGAAGGGAACCCCCTGGGATGCGGCTCAAGCAGTGCCCAAAGGGACTGGAATGCGGAATCACATCGAGAGACCCAAATGCTATACGAGGGCTCAAATCGAATTATCGATTTGGCCACGACATGGACGCATCAGAACGACTACCTTTGCCGAACCACTCGCAATTGCATCCATACCGAAACCAATAGACATTTCCGTTAGAGCCCTCGCATAGCATTCGGGAATCTCGCATGCCCCTCTAAATCGACCAATGCTGGCGCTCAATGAAAATCCGAGCGCTACCACCGTTCGAGCGCCAGCATTGGTCGAGTTAGAGGGGCACGGGGGAGAATGCTCCAGTCAACACCTCCCCTATATAAGTTATTTGTCCGATTCTCGCACAACCGTAGTCTGCCTCGTCGAATCAAACAACGGTCCCAGATTCCGACTTCCGTTCCGTAGAGACCCAAAAGCTAGATGGAGGCTCGCAAGAAAGAGAGTCGGCGCATAGCAATCGGGTTTCTCGAACGTTTAGGGACCGAGCTCACTTGCGGATAGGGCAAAATCCGCCAAGCAACCCAAAAGCTAGACGGGGGCTCGAATCGAATCGCCTAGGCGGCCACAACAACGACGTGTTGGATCGACTACCAGTGCCAAACCATTCAGCAAGACTAGTCTGTGTCGAGGCCGGATAGAGATTCTCAGAGAGCGCCCGCATAGCATTTAGGAGACCTGCCGCGTCCCTCACACTCGACAAATGGTGGTGCACGTTTATAAATCCGAGCGATCCCAACCCTTTCAAGCACCAACATCGGTCGAGATAGAGGGGCACGGAGGGGGCTGCGTGAGACAACACAGTCCCCTATATAAGTTATTTGTCCGATTCTCACACATCCGAAGAATGGTCATCAAATCGGACAACAGCCCAAACTTCCGACTTCCGTCCCAGAAAGCCCAAGAGCTATCTAAAACGTTCATGGCCGGAACTCGATCGCGGCTATACCAGTCCGCCAAGCAACCCAAAAGCTAGACTGGAGCTCTAGTCGAATCACCTCTGTGGCCATTGCAAGGACGTGTTGGAGCGACTACCATTGCCGAACCATTCCGCAGGTCGAGTCCATACCAAGGCCGCATAGAGATTCACGATGAGCTCCTGCATAGCAATCAGGAGACTTGCCGTGTCCATCACAATCGATAAATCCTGGTGCAAGATTTTTGCATCCGAGCGCTCCAACCAGTCGAGCACCAGCATCAATCGACATAAACGGGCACGGGGGGAGGATGCTCGAGAACACTACCTCCCCTATATAAGTTATTTGTCCGATTCTCAAGCAGCCGAAGTCTGGTCATCGAATCGGGTCAAAGACCACAACTTCCGACTTTACCCACAATGCAAGTCATCGAATCGAACATCGGCCCCCGAGTCGGACTCCATGCGTATGTCAGGTCATCGGACCCAAATTCCGCCTTCCTGCGCATGGCGGGCCATCAATATCAACTCGGTCATCGGACCCAAACTCCGCCTTTTTGCGTATGGCACGCCTTCAAATCGGTCATCGGACCCAAATTCCGCCTTCCTGTGCATGGCGGGCCATCAACATCAACTCGGTCATCGGACCCAAATTCCGCCTTTCTGCGCATGGCACGCCATCAACTCGGTCATCGGACCCAAATTCCGCCTTCCTGCGCATGGCAGGTCATCGGACACAAATTCAGACCTCGCCAATATGCCTACGTATCGAATCGGTCATCGGACCCAACTTCCGACTTCATCCATACTGTAGGGTCTTTGAGGTTGGCGCGGTGCGCTCAACCCAGGGAGTCGACCCATCGAAGCATACACCTCCCCTATATAAGCTATTTGTCCGATTCCCACACCTGTGTAGTTTGCACCTCTGACCAGGACATCGACCCCAACTTCCGAACTCGACTGCAACGACGGCACCAGCGCCTTGGTGCGCACCTTGCGACGCACAGTCCCAACATTCGCCTTCCTGCACATGGCAGGTCATCGGACCCAAATTCCGACCTCGCGAGTATGCCTACATATCGAATCGGTCATCGGACCCAACTTCCGACTTCATCCATACCGTAGGGTCTTTGAGGTTGGCGCGGTGCGCTCAACCCGGGGAGTCGACCCAACGAAGCATACACCTCCCCTATATAAGCTATTTGTCCGATTCCCACACCTGTGTAGTTTGCACCTCCGATCAAGACATCGACCCCAACTTCCGAACTCGCCTCCAACGACCGAACCAGCGCCTTGGTGCGCACCTTGCAACGCACAGTGCCAACATTCGCCTTCCTGCACGTGGCAGGTCATCGGACCCAAATTCCGACCTCGCGAGTATGCCTACATATCGAATCGGTCATCGGACCCAACTTCCGACTTCATCCATACCGTAGGGTCTTTGAGGTTGGCGCGGTGCGCTCAACCCGGGGAGTCGACCCAACGAAGCATACACCTCCCCTATATAAGCTATTTGTCCGATTCCCACACCTGTGTAGCTTGCACCTCCGATCAGGACATCGACCCCAACTTCCGAACTCGACTAAAAAGACCGCACCAGCGCCTTGGTGTGCACCTTGCAACGCACAGTGTCAACATTCGCCTTCCTGCACATGGCAGGTCATCGGACCCAAATTCCGACCTCATGAGCATACCTACTAATCGAATTGGTCATCGGACCCAACTTCCGACTTCATCCATACCGTAGGGTCTTTGAGGTTGGCGCGGTGCGCTCAACCTGGGGAGTCGACCCATCGAAGCATACACCTCCCCTATATAAGCTATTTGTCCGATTCCGACACCTGTGTAGTTTGCACCTCCGCTCAGGACATCGACCCCAACTTCCGAACTCGCCTGCAACGACCGAACCAGCGCCTTGGTGCGCACCAAAAGTGCGCACTTTTGGAGGGCACTTTTGTGCGCTCCAAAGGTGCGCACTTTTGGAGGGCACTTTTCTGCGCTCCAAAGGTGCGCACTTTTGGAGGGCACTTTTTGGAGGGCACTTTTCTGCGCTCCAAAGGTGCGCACTTTTGGAGGGCACTTTTTGGAGGGCACTTTTCTGCGCTCCAAAGGTGCGCACTTTTGGAGGGCACTTTTTGGAGGGCACTTTTCTGCGCTCCAAAGGTGCGCACTTTTGGAGGGCACTTTTTGGAGGGCACTTTTCTGCGCTCCAAAGGTGCGCACTTTTGGAGGGCACTTTTCTGCGCTCCAAAGGTGCGCACTTTTGGAGGGCACTTTTTGGAGGGCACTTTTCTGCGCTCCAAAGGTGCGCACTTTTGGAGGGCACTTTTTGGAGGGCACTTTTCTGCGCTCCAAAGGTGCGCACTTTTGGAGGGCACTTTTTGGAGGGCACTTTTCTGCGCTCCAAAGGTGCGCACTTTTGGAGGGCACTTTTGTGCACTCCAAAGGTGCGCACTTTTGGAGGGCACTTTTCCTGTGCTCCAAAGGTGCACACCTAGGTGAGCACCTTCGACCACACCTTGTAGCACACCAAACTCTGACTTTCGACTTCATCCGCAATGCAGGGTCTTTGAGGTTGGCGCAATGCGCACAACCAGGGGAGTCGACCCATCAAACCCAACACCTCCCCTATATAAGCTATTTGTCTGATTCTCATACATGCGTAGCCTGCAGGAGCAATTAGGACATCGACCCCAACTTTCGGCTTCTAAACGAAAACAAGGTCTTTGAGGTTGGTGTAATGCGAACAACTAGGGGAGTCAACCCATCAAACCCAACACCTCCCCTATATAAGCTATTTGTCTGATTCTCATACATGTGTAGTCTACAGGAGCAATTAGGACATCGACCCCAACTTTTGACTTCTTAACGAAAACAAGGTCTTTGAGGTTGACGTAATGCGCACAACCAGGGGAGTCGACCCATCAAACCCAACACCTCCCCTATATAAGCTATTTGTCCGATTCTCATACATGTGTAGCCTGCAGGAGCCATTAGGACATTGACCCCAACTTTTGACTTCTTAACGAAAACAAGGTCTTTGAGGTTGGCGTAATGCGCACAACCAAGGGAGTTGACCCATCAAACCCAACACCTCCCCTATATAAGCTATTTGTCTGATTCTCATACATGTGTAGCCTGCAACAACGATTAGGACATCCACCCCAACTTCTGAATTCGTCTGCGTTGACCGCACCAAAGGTGCACGCCTTGGTGCTCACCAAAATCCGACTTCCGACTTCTTCTGCTATGCGGGGTCTTTGAGGTTGGCGCAGTGCGCACAACCAGGGGAGTCAACCCACCGAATGCAACACCTCCCCTATATAAGCTATTTGTCTGATTCTCATACATGCGTAGACTGCAGCAATGATTAGGACATCCACCCCAACTTTTGACTTCTTAAACAAGACAGGGTCTTTGAAGTTGGTGCAGTGCACACAACCAGGGGAGTCGACCCATCAAACGCAACACCTCCCCTATATAAAGCTATTTGTCCGATTCTCATACGTGTAGTCTGCAGCAGCGATTAGGACATCGACCCCAACTTCCGAATTCGTTTGCATTGACCGCACCAAAGGTGCACGCCTTGGTGTGCACCCTGGAGTGCACTTTGGTGCTCACCTCGGTGCACACTTTGGTGTGCACCTCGGTGTGCACCAAAGGTGCGCACCTTGGAGCGCACCAAAGGTGTACACTTTGGAGCGCACCACATAGGGTCTTTGAGAGGTTGGCGCAGTGCGCACACCAAGGTGGGTGTTGAGGTGCGTGCCGAGGTGGGTGGGTGCTAGGGTGCGCTCCATGGTGGGTGCCAGGGTGGGTGCGTGCTAGGGTGGATTCCAAAGAGGGTCATAGGGTGGGTGCCAAGGTGGGTTGGTGATATAGTGGGTTCAAAGGTGGGTACTAGGGTGGGTTCCAAGGTGGGTCACAAGTTGGGTGCCAGGATGCGTGGGTGTTAGGTTGGGTGCCAAGGTGGGCTCCTGCGTGGGTGGGTGCTAGGGTGGGTTTCAAGGTGGACGCGAGGGCGGGTGCCAAGGTGGGTAACAAGTTGGGTGTTAGGATGGGTGAGTGCTAGAGTGGGTGCCAAGGTGGGTGGGTGCTAAGGTGGATGCCAAGGTGGTTCACAGGGTGGGTGGGTTCTAGGGTGAGTTCCAAGGTGGGTCACAGGTTCAGTGCTAGGGTGGGTGTCAAGGCGGGTGTCGAGGTGCCTGGGTGCTAGGGTGTGGATGCCAATGTGGGTCATAGGGTGGGTACTAGGGTGGGCTGCAATGTGGGTGCCAAGGTGGGTAACATGCTCGGTGGGTTCTAAATTGGGTGCCAGGGTGGGTGTGCACCCACCTTGCCCGAGGTGGGTGCCAAGGTGCCAGTGTGGGTGGGTGCTAAGGTGGATGCCAAGGTGGGTGAGAAGGTGGGTGATAGGTTGAGTGGTAGGATGGGTGGGTGCCAAGATGGGTCACAGGGTGGGTGCAAGGGTGGGTAGGTGCTAGGGTTGGTGTCAGGGTGGGTGGGTGCTAGGTTGGGTTCCAAGGTGGGTGCGAGGGTGAGTGTCAAGGTGGGTCACAGGTTAGGTGCTAGGATGGGTGAGTGCTAGGGTGCAAAGGTGCCAGGGTGGGTGCTAGGATGGGTCGATGCTAGGGTGAGTGGCAAGGTGGGTCCACAAGTGTCAAGGTGGGTGCCGAGGTGGGTGCCAAGTCGGCGACTGCTATGGTGGATGCCAAGGTGGGTCACGGGGTGGGTGCCAAGTTGCTAGGTTGGGTTCCAAGGTGGGTGCCAACGTGGGTGCTAGGGTGCGTGGGTTAAAGGGTGTGTCACAACGTGGGTGCCAGGATGGGTGCGCACCCACACTGGCCAAGACGGGTGCGGGTGCAAGGTTGGGTTCCAAGCCCGGTCACAGGCTGGGTGCTAGGATGGGTGGGTGCCAAGGTGGGCACCAGGGTGGGTGCACCCACCCTGGCCAAGGTGGGTCACGGGGTGGGTCCTAGGGTGGGTAACGGGGTGGGTACTAAGGTGCGTGCCAAGGTGGGTCATAGGGTGGGTGCCAAGGTGGGCACCAGGGTGGGTGTGCACCAACCCTAGCCAGGGTAGGTCACGGGGTGGTTGTCGGGGTGGGCGTCAAGGAGCCAAGGTGGGTGGCAAGTAGCCAAGTTGCGTGCCAAGGTGGGTGTCGGGGTGGGTGCCAAGGATCCAAGGTGGGTGCCAAGGAACCAAGGTGGGTGTCTGGGTGGGTGCCGAGGTGGGAGCCAGGGTGGGTCCCAAGGTGAGTGCAAAGGTGGGTGCCAGGGTCAAGGTGAGTGCCAATGTGGGTTCCAAGGTGCCAGGGTCAGGGTGAGTGCCAATGTGGGTTCAAAGGTGCTAAGTTGGGTGCGAGGTTGGGTGCGAGGGTGGGTGGGTGCCAAGGTGTGCTAGGTGGAAGCCCGGGTGGGTCGGCATCCCATGGGTGTCGAGTTGGGTGCCTGATGGGTGCTTCTTGTCAAGTTTTAGTCGTCGGGACTCATTTCGAGCCTTAGAGGTCGTTTCTTGTCCGGTTGCCCTGTCTTCGACCTGGGAACCCAATTTTGGTCCTCGGGTCCCATTTTTTTTTGTCTCGCATCCCACTTTTGGCCTGTGGCCTTTTCGGGGTCGATTCTCGTTTTGGGCATCAGAGCATGTTTCTTCTCCTAAAACCCAATATTTGTTTATTAAGTCTCGGAACACATTTTTGTTCTCGTGGACCCATCATGGGTCTTGGAACGCATTTGTGGTCCTTGGGTCCCATTTTGCATCCCGAAACTTGTGTTTTGGTGCTTGATCCCTATTTTGGGTGCCCACCTTGCACCAAGTGCGCACCCGGGGCAAACCGAGCGCCTTGGTGCACCGGGGCAAGATCGAGCGTGCACCCGAGGCGCCCCGAACATGCACCAAGGTGCACTCGGCCCACATGTGAGCGCAGGTCGTTGCGCCCGAGGTGGTGTGTGGGCACCGCGTTGCAGACGGGACACTGCACGCACACGACGCCCCCTCCAGGTGCACGCACGTAGGCCGGGCCGGGTGCACACCCGACGCCCTAGCAAGGTGCGCGCACCCGGGCAGGGCTCACACTTGGCGAACGGGGCGCACTTCGCGAGGGAGGGTGTGCACCTCGACGGGGGTGGGTGGCCGGGGTGGATTCGCACGTGGGTCGCGGTTTGCTAAGTACACACTGCGACAAGCTCATAACGGGTGCGATCATACCAGCGTTAGTGCACCGGATCCCATCAGAACTCCGCAGTTAAGCGCGCTTGGGCCGGAGTAGTACTGGGATGGGTGACCTCCCGGGAAGTCCCGGTGTTGCACCCTTTTTTAGTTTTTCGCCGGGCGTCGCAATGCTATTTGAATAAACCTTTTGCCCGTTTGCGTTCTCGTCGGGGCCGGGCCGGGCCGGGGTGCGCTGCCCGCACTACCGCGCGCGCGGGGGCGACACCGAGCGCGCACCCGAGGCGCCCCGAGCACACAGGCCACGGTGCAACCCGGGCGTTGTGCGCGCACCCCGGTGCGCCCGAGGTGCTGCGCGCGCACCCAGGTGAAATCGGTGTGCACCTCGGCCAGTGCGCGCTCGGTCGAGTCGCGCACGTTGGCCAAGGTGCACGGTGATGTTTCTTACTCTAAGGTTCCGCACCAGACGCCCGGGACAGGTGAGCGAAGCTGGGCGGGGCCGGGTGCGCGGCCGGGGCAGGTGCACGCAGCTGGAGAGAGCTTTGGAGCACACTTCGGAGCGCACCAATGATGCGCTCCATTCAAAAGTTTCCTGAAAAGGCAAAAAAAGTTGAGATTATAGAATTTCCCACTTGAGAGATTGTAAAAAAAAAAAATTTAAAATGAAGGAAACGCGGGTGCCAAGGTGTGCGCAGCCCAGCCAAGGTGTGCGCACCAAGGCGCCCACCCTGGCGAAGGTGCACGCAAGGTGCGCACCCGAGGCAAACCGGACAATTAACCCAACTTTCGACTTCGCGCGCACCTTGGAGCGCACTTCGGAGCGCTCCTTGGTGCGCACCAATCTTGGGCACCTCGGAGTGCACCATGGCGCCCACCAAGGTGCGCACCCGGGGCAAACCGAGCTCCGACTTCGTGCGCACCTTGGAGCGCACGAAAGGTGCGCACCATGGCGCCCACCAAGGTGCGCAGCCCAGCCAAGGCGTGCGCATCAAGGTGCGCACCCTGGCGAAGGTGCGCACCCGGGGCAAACCGAGCTCCGACTTCGTGCGCACCTTGGAGCGCACAAAAGGTGCGCAACCCAGCCAAGGTGTGCGCACCCCGGTCAAACCGAGCTCCGAATCGTGCGCACCAGAGGTGCACGCCATCGTGCGCACCTTGGAGCACACTTCGGAGCCCTCCTTGGTGCGCGCCGATGTTGCGCACCTCGGAGCGCACCCGGGGAAAACAATGCAATTAACCCGACTTTCGACTTCGTGGGCACCTCGGAGCGCTCTCGGGTTCGCACCTCGGAGCACACCGAGGTGCGCACCTTTGATGCGCTGCCTTCACCAATTTCCAGAAAAGGCAAGAAAACATTGAGAAGGTGTGCGCACCGAGGTGCCCACCCTGGCGAAGGTGCACGCGAGGTGCGCACCCGGGGCAAACCGGGCTCCGACTTCGTGCACGCCGCACCTTGGAGCACACTTCGGAGCGCTCCTTGGTGCGCACCAGGGCGCGCAACCCAGCCGAGGTGCCCACCCCGGCGAAGGTGCACGCGAGGTGCGCACCCGGGGCAAACCGGGCTCCGACTTCGTGCACGCCATGGTGCCCACCGCGGCGAAGGTGCACGCGAGGTGCGCACCCGGGGCAAACCGGGCTCCGACTTCGTGCACGCCGCACCTTGGAGCACACTTCGGAGCGCTCCTTGGTGCGCACCATGGTGCCCACCAGGGCGCGCAACCCCGCCGAAGGTGCACGCGAGGTGCGCACCCGGGGCAAACCGGGCTCCGACTTCGTGCACGCCGCACCTTGGAGCACACTTCGGAGCGCTCCTTGGTGCGCACCATGGTGCCCACCAGGGCGCGCAACCCCGCCGAAGGTGCACGCGAGGTGCGCACCCGGGGCAAACCGGGCTCCGACTTCGTGCACGCCATGGTGCGCACCGCGGCGAAGGTGCGCACCCGGGGCAAACCGGGCTCCGACTTCGTGCACGCCGCACCTTGGAGCACACTTCGGAGCGCTCCTTGGTGCGCACCAGGGCGCGCAACCCAGCCGAGGTGCCCACCCCGGCGAAGGTGCACGCGAGGTGCGTACCCGGGGCAAACCGGGCTCCGACTTCGTGCACGCCGCACCTTGGAGCACACTTCGGAGCGCTCCTTGGTGCGCACCATGGTGCCCACCAGGCCGCGCAACCCAGCCAAGGTGTGCGCACCAAGGTGCACGCGAGGTGCGCACCCGGGGCAAACCGGGGTCCGACTTCGTGCACGCCGCACCTTGGAGCACACATCGGGGCGCTCCCGGGTTCGCACCGGCGTTGCGCACCGTGGTGGGCACCTCGGAGCACACCAAGGTGGGCAGCGAGGTGCGCACCTTTGATGCGATGCCTTCACTAATTTCCATAAAAGGCAAAAAAAAAACGAGATTTTAAAATTTCCGTTTTGAAAGATAGTGAGAAAAAGGGAATGCTGGTGCCATCTTGAGCCCGCCCTGGTGCGCAGCCCAGCCAAGGTGTGCGCACCAAGGTGCCCACCCTGGCGAAGGTGCGCGCCCGGGCAATTAACCCAACTTCCAACTTCGCGCGCGCCAGGGTGGGAGCGCACCCAACAACCGGGCCTGGGAAGAGCCAATGCGAGAAACCCCACCAAACGCTCTGACAAAAAAAGAGGGGGCGCTCCAGTAACCCCGCTTCGGAGCGCACCCTGGGCAAACCCAGCCAAGGTGCCCACCCCGGCCAAGGTGCAGGCGAGGTGCGCACCCGGGGCAAACCGG
>NW_026728837.1:1867500-1892500 GCF_030272615.1 Cryptomeria japonica | reverse complement strand
CGGAGCATGACGATGCAGAGTCTCGGTTCACAGGAGCCTGGGAAGAACATCCCGTACGGAACCCTTTACCCGAAAACATCCGAACCGCACATGCTCGCGACAGTCCTGCCGTTAGAGAATGCACCGTGCACGCGACCGAGTAAGGCCACTCAGAGACATCCATTTCCCAGGTATATGCCCCCTACGCACTTTTGGTGGCGCAACTCGCACGAACAGTCCCACCTCGACCCCGTAAACAAGCTTTTTTGCCTCGAAGAGTTCGTCGGAGACGAAGAAGCAACCTTCAGTGCAAACGTAGCACTCTTTTGTGCAACCGCCCAAACAACGCCCCCTCTACCCTCTGTCGAAACACTCGGCATTGCTGCTCCCTAAGGTGAGCTTCTCCTCATAGGCAATTCCGCTCTTATCCGGTCACGTTTGTGTGCCCGAATTTCGCAAGGCAACCTCCATGGGACATGGAAAAGACTCGAGAAGAGAGCTCGCTCACGGGAGAGAGAAGCCAAGGAGACCACGAGAGTGCTGAGAGTGGGACAGCGCTGAATAGGCGGGAGAAGCCTGCGCGTATAAACGGAGATATATATCCAATTGCAACGAAGGAACGTGCCAAAGATCGAGAACAATGGCAGAAATGCTAGTAACGTGCACTTCGGGACCAACGCATCACCGGAAGACAACCGCCAAACATCGAAAGAGTCGCGATGCTCCGCAACCTACGTGCAAAGCGGTCGCACACCGGGTAAGGGAGTGAGAGCCCCAAACATAGCTGGGCGAGGCGCTCACTCCGCTCTTTAATATCTCGTTAATACCGCCAAGGAAATGGCACAAGCACACACACACAAGCATCCTCGGAAGAGGACAGTTCGAGTGACAGGTCAAATCCAAGAGTTCCGAAGACTACCTCCAGGAACAATCGGGAACAAGACCGATTACAAGTCGTCGAGTCTGTTACTGGGCGAACACGAGATGCGCACAGGAAATCGATCAGCCCTCACAATGGCCCAAGGCCAGAGATCGGACTGCTACGATTTACCCCAACAATCATCGTGCCACTCTTCGCAGAGAGGTGATAGACGCCAACGAGCCCGCGCATAGCAATCGAGGTGTAAAAAGGGCGTTGAAGGCAGGAAGCCTGGACGAAAGAGGCTACGAGGTCACCTCGAAGCGGTCTAAGAATCGGGCGCACTTGGGGCGACTACCAGTGCCAACCCCTTATCCCGCGGTGCGTCCGACACACAGAAATTTCCAAGGCGGCCAAGGAGCCTCCCCGCATAGCAATCGGGGTGTGAGGTTACGGATGCAGCATTGATAGCAATCGAGGTGTGAGGCGAAGGATGCAGAAGTGAGAGCCGAGGGATGTAGCAGAGATAGCAATCGGGGTGTGTGATGCAGAAGAGATAGCAATCGAGGTGTGCGGTGGGAAGGGCCCAGCAGCCAGAATGCATGAAGCGACGGATGAAGCAGTGATGACAACCGGGCTGTGAGGAGAGGAGGGATGCAGCCAAGAAAGCAATCAGGGCTCGAGGCAAGGGATGCATCAAGGATAGCAATCATGTTGTGAGGCGAGATTCCAAAGGCTAAACGTGAGAGGCTGCAGGGTCGACTCAGAGAGGTCTATGCATGTGAGAGGCTGAAAGCAAGGTCGACTCGGAGCGGTCTATGCATCGGGCGCGCTTGGGGCGACTACCAGTGCCAACCCCTTATCCCGCGACGCGTCCGACAAAGAGAACGTTCCAAGGCGGCAGAGGAGGTTACCAGCCGAAGGATGCAGTAGCAATAACAGGTATAGTTCCGCGGCGGCCGAGAAGACTCACCGCATAGGAATCGGGATGCGAGGCGAGGGATGCGGCGGGAAGGCCCCGACGGCTAAACGGAAGAGGCTGCAGGGCCGCCTCGGAATGGTCCAAGCATCGGATGCGATTGGGACGACTACCAGTGCCAACCCCTTATCCCGCGATGCGTCCGATACACAGATAGTTCCAAGGCGGCCGAGGAGCCTCACCGCATATCAATCGGGGTGCGAGGCGAGGGATGGGGCGGGAAGGCCCCAACGGCTAGACGGAAGAGGCTTCAGGGCCACCTCGGAATGGTCCAAGCATCGGACGCGCTTGGGGCGACTGCCAGTGCCAACCCCTTATCCCGCGATGCGTCCGATACACAGATGGTTCCAAGGCGGCCGAGGAGCCTCACCGCATAGCAATCGGGGGTGCGAGGCGAGGGATGGGGCGGGAAGGCCCCAACGGCTAGACGGAAGAGGCTTCAGGGCCGCCTAGGAATGGTCCAAGCATCGGACACGCTTGGGGCGACTACCAGTGACAGCCCCCTATCCCGCGATGCGTCCGATACGAAGATGGTTCCAAGGCGGCCGAGGAGCCTCACCGCATAGCAATCGGGGTGCGAGGTGGGGGATGCGGCGAGATGGCCCCAACGGCTAGACGGAAGAGGCCACAGGGCCGCGTCGGAATAGTCCAAGCATCGGACGCGCTTGGGGCGACTACCAGTGACAACCCCTTATCCCGCGATGCGTCCGATACGAAGATAGTTCCAAGGCGGCCGAGGAGCCTCACCGCATAGCAATCGGGGTGCGAGGTGGGGGATGCGGCGAGATGGCCCCAACGGCTAGACGGAAGAGGCTGCAGGGCCGCCTCGGAATAGTCCAAGCATCGGACGCGCTTGGGGCCACTACCAGTGACAACCCCTTATCCCGCAATGCGTCCGATACGAAGATAGTTCCAAGGCGGCCGAAGAGCCTCACCGCATAGCAATCGGGGTGCGAGGTGGGGGATGCGGCGAGATGGCCCCAACGGCTAGACGGAAGAGGCCACAGGGCCGCCTCGGAATAGTCCAAGCATCGGACGCGCTTGGGGCGACTACCAGTGACAACCCCTTATCCCGCGATGCGTCCGATACGAAGATAGTTCCCAGGCGGCCGAGGAGCCTCACCGCATAGCAATCGGGGTGCGAGGCGAGGGATGCGGCGAGATGGCCCCAAAGGCTAGACGGAAGAGGCTGCAGGGCTGCCTCGGAATAGTCCAAGCATCGGACGCGCTTGGGGCGACTACCACTGCCAACCCCTTATCCCGCGATGCGTCCGATACACAGATAGTTCCGAGGCGGCCGAGGAGGTGGGGGATGCAGCGAGATGGCCCCAACGGCTAGACGGAAGAGGCTGCAGGGCCGCCTCGGAATAGTCCAAGCATCGGACGCGCTTGGGGCGACTACCAGTGACAACCCCTTATCCCGCGATGCGTCCGATACACAGATAGTTCCGAGGCGGCCAAGGAGCCTCACCGCATAGCAATCGTGGTGCGAGGTGGGGGATGCGGCGAGATGGCCCCAACGGCTAGACGGAAGAGGCTGCAGGGCCGCCTCGGAATGGTCCAAGCATCGGATGCGCTTGGGGCGACTACCACTGCCAACCCCTTATCCCGCGATGCGTCCGATACACAGATAGTTCCAAGGCGGCCGAGGAGCCTCACAGCATAGCAATCAGGGTGCGAGGCGAGGGATGCGGCGAGAAAGCCCCAACGGCTAGAGGGAAGAGGCTTCAGGTCCGCCTCGGAATGGTCCAAGCATCGGACGCGCTTGGGGCGACTACCAGTGACAACCCCTTATCCCGCGACGCGTCCGATACACAGATAGTTCCAAGGCGGCCGAGGAGCCTCACCGCATAGCAATCGGGGTGCGAGGCGAGGGATGCGGCGAGAAGGACCCAACGGCTACACGGAAGAGGCTTCGGGGCCGCCTCGGAATGGTCCAAGCATCGGACGCGCTTGGGGCGACTACCAGTGACAACCCCTTATCCCGCGACGCGTCCGATACACAGATAGTTCCAAGGCGGCCGAGGAGCCTCACCGCATAGCAATCGGGGTGCGAGGCGAGGGATGCGGCGAGAAGGACCCAACGGCTACACGGAAGAGGCTTCGGGGCCGCCTCGGAATGGTCCAAGCATCGGACGCGCTTGGGGCGACTACCAGTGACAACCCCTTATCCCGCGACGCGTCCGATACACAGATAGTTCCAAGGCGGCCGAGGAGCCTCACCGCATAGCAATCGGGGTGCGAGGCGAGGGATGCGGCGAGAAGGACCCAACGGCTAGACGGAAGAGGCTTCGGGTCCGCCTCGGAATGGTCCAAGCATCGGACGCGCTTGGGGCGACTACCAGTGACAACCCCTTATCCCGCGACGCGTCCGATACACAGATAGTTCCAAGGCGGCCGAGGAGCCTCACCGCATAGCAATCGGGGTGCGAGGCGAGGGATGCGGCGAGAAGGACCCAACGGCTAGACGGAAGAGGCTTCGGGTCCGCCTCGGAATGGTCCAAGCATCGGACGCGCTTGGGGCGACTACCAGTGACAACCCCTTATCCCGCGACGCGTCCGATACACAGATAGTTCCAAGGCGGCCGAGGAGCCTCACCGCATAGCAATCGGGGTGCGAGGCGAGGGATGCGGCGAGAAGGACCCAACGGCTAGACGGAAGAGGCTTCGGGTCCGCCTCGGAATGGTCCAAGCATCGGACGCGCTTGGGGCGACTACCAGTGACAACCCCTTATCCCGCGACGCGTCCGATACACAGATAGTTCCGAGGCGGCCGAGGAGCCTCACCGCATAGCAATCGGGGTGCGAGGCGAAGGATGCGGCGAGAAGGACCCAACGGCTAGACGGAAGAGGCTTCGGGTCCGCCTCGGAATGGTCTAAGCATCGGACGCGCTTGGGGCGACTACCAGTGACAACCCCTTATCCCGCGACGCGTCCGATACACAGATAGTTCCAAGGCGGCCGAGGAGCCTCACCGCATAGCAATCGGGGTGCGAGGCGAGGGATGCGGCGAGAAGGACCCAACGGCTAGACGGAAGAGGCTTCAGGGCCGCCTCGGAATGGTCCAAGCATCGAACGCGCTTGGGGCGACTACCAGTGACAACCCCTTATCCCGCGACGCGTCCGATACACAGATAGTTCCGAGGCGGCCGAGGAGCCTCACCGCATAGCAATCGGGGTGCGAGGCGAGGGATGCGGCGAGAAGGACCCAACGGCTAGACGGAAGAGGCTTCAGGGCCGCCTCGGAATGGTCCAAGCATCGGACGCGCTTGGGGCGACTACCAGTGACAACCCCTTATCCCGCGACGCGTCCGATACACAGATAGTTCCGAGGCGGCCGAGGAGCCTCACCGCATAGCAATCGGGGTGCGAGGCGAGGGATGCGGCGAGAAGGACCCAACGGCTAGACGGAAGAGGCTTCAGGGCCGCCTCGGAATGGTCCAAGCATCGGACGCGCTTGGGGCGACTACCAATGACAACCCCTTATCCCGCGACGCGTCCGATACACAGATAGTTCCGAGGCGGCCGAGGAGCCTCACCGCATAGCAATCGGGGTGCGAGGCGAGGGATGCGGCGAGAAGGACCCAACGGCTAGACGGAAGAGGCTTCAGGGCCGCCTCGGAATGGTCCAAGCATCGGACGCGCTTGGGGCGACTACCAGTGACAACCCCTTATCCCGCGACGCGTCCGATACACAGATAGTTCCGAGGCGGCCGAGGAGCCTCACCGCATAGCAATCGGGGTGCGAGGCGAGGGATGCGGCGAGAAGGACCCAACGGCTAGACGGAAGAGGCTTCAGGGCCGCCTCGGAATGGTCCAAGCATCGGACGCGCTTGGGGCGACTACCGTTGCCAACCCCTTATCCCGCGATGCGTCTGATACACAGATAGTTCCGAGGCGGCCGAGGAGCCTCACCGCATAGCAATCGGGTTGCGAGGCAGATTATTGGGAAGGGAACCCCCTGGGATGCGGCTCAAGCAGTGCCCAAAGGGACTGGAATGCGGAATCACATCGAGAGACCCAAATGCTATACGAGGGCTCAAATCGAATTATCGATTTGGCCACGACATGGACGCATCGGAACGACTACCTTTGCCGAACCACTCGCAATTGCATCCATACCGAAACCAATAGACATTTCCGTTAGAGCCCTCGCATAGCATTCGGGAATCTCGCATGCCCCTCTAAATCGACCAATGCTGGCGCTCAATGAAAATCCGAGCGCTACCACCGTTCGAGCGCTAGCATTGGTCGAGTTAGAGGGGCACGGGGGAGAATGCTCCAGTCAACACCTCCCCTATATAAGTTATTTGTCCGATTCTCGCACAACCGTAGTCTGCCTCGTCGAATCAAACAACGGTCCCAGATTCCGACTTCCGTTCCGTAGAGACCCAAAAGCTAGATGGAGGCTCGCAAGAAAGAGAGTCGGCGCATAGCAATCGGGTTTCTCGAACGTTTAGGGACCGAGCTCACTTGCGGATAGGGCAAAATCCGCCAAGCAACCCAAAAGCTAGACGGGGGCTCGAATCGAATCGCCTAGGCGGCCACAACAACGACGTGTTGGATCGACTACCAGTGCCAAACCATTCAGCAAGACTAGTCTGTGTCGAGGCCGGATAGAGATTCTCAGAGAGCGCCCGCATAGCATTTAGGAGACCTGCCGCGTCCCTCACACTCGACAAATGGTGGTGCACGTTTATAAATCCGAGCGATCCCAACCCTTTCAAGCACCAACATCGGTCGAGATAGAGGGGCACGGAGGGGGCTGCGTGAGACAACACAGTCCCCTATATAAGTTATTTGTCCGATTCTCACACATCCGAAGAATGGTCATCAAATCGGACAACAGCCCAAACTTCCGACTTCCGTCCCAGAAAGCCCAAGAGCTATCTAAAACGTTCATGGCCGGAACTCGATCGCGGCTATACCAGTCCGCCAAGCAACCCAAAAGCTAGACTGGAGCTCTAGTCGAATCACCTCTGTGGCCATTGCAAGGACGTGTTGGAGCGACTACCATTGCCGAACCATTCCGCAGGTCGAGTCCATACCAAGGCCGCATAGAGATTCACGATGAGCTCCTGCATAGCAATCAGGAGACTTGCCGTGTCCATCACAATCGATAAATCCTGGTGCAAGATTTTTGCATCCGAGCGCTCCAACCAGTCGAGCACCAGCATCAATCGACATAAACGGGCACGGGGGGAGGATGCTCGAGAACACTACCTCCCCTATATAAGTTATTTGTCCGATTCTCAAGCAGCCGAAGTCTGGTCATCGAATCGGGTCAAAGACCACAACTTCCGACTTTACCCACAATGCAAGTCATCGAATCGAACATCGGCCCCCGAGTCGGACTCCATGCGTATGTCAGGTCATCGGACCCAAATTCCGCCTTCCTGCGCATGGCGGGCCATCAATATCAACTCGGTCATCGGACCCAAACTCCGCCTTTTTGCGTATGGCACGCCTTCAAATCGGTCATCGGACCCAAATTCCGCCTTCCTGTGCATGGCGGGCCATCAACATCAACTCGGTCATCGGACCCAAATTCCGCCTTTCTGCGCATGGCACGCCATCAACTCGGTCATCGGACCCAAATTCCGCCTTCCTGCGCATGGCAGGTCATCGGACACAAATTCAGACCTCGCCAATATGCCTACGTATCGAATCGGTCATCGGACCCAACTTCCGACTTCATCCATACTGTAGGGTCTTTGAGGTTGGCGCGGTGCGCTCAACCCAGGGAGTCGACCCATCGAAGCATACACCTCCCCTATATAAGCTATTTGTCCGATTCCCACACCTGTGTAGTTTGCACCTCTGACCAGGACATCGACCCCAACTTCCGAACTCGACTGCAACGACGGCACCAGCGCCTTGGTGCGCACCTTGCGACGCACAGTCCCAACATTCGCCTTCCTGCACATGGCAGGTCATCGGACCCAAATTCCGACCTCGCGAGTATGCCTACATATCGAATCGGTCATCGGACCCAACTTCCGACTTCATCCATACCGTAGGGTCTTTGAGGTTGGCGCGGTGCGCTCAACCCGGGGAGTTGACCCAACGAAGCATACACCTCCCCTATATAAGCTATTTGTCCGATTCCCACACCTGTGTAGTTTGCACCTCCGATCAAGACATCGACCCCAACTTCCGAACTCGCCTCCAACGACCGAACCAGCGCCTTGGTGCGCACCTTGCAACGCACAGTGCCAACATTCGCCTTCCTGCACGTGGCAGGTCATCGGACCCAAATTCCGACCTCGCGAGTATGCCTACATATCGAATCGGTCATCGGACCCAACTTCCGACTTCATCCATACCGTAGGGTCTTTGAGGTTGGCGCGGTGCGCTCAACCCGGGGAGTCGACCCAACGAAGCATACACCTCCCCTATATAAGCTATTTGTCCGATTCCCACACCTGTGTAGCTTGCACCTCCGATCAGGACATCGACCCCAACTTCCGAACTCGACTAAAAAGACCGCACCAGCGCCTTGGTGTGCACCTTGCAACGCACAGTGTCAACATTCGCCTTCCTGCACATGGCAGGTCATCGGACCCAAATTCCGACCTCATGAGCATACCTACTAATCGAATTGGTCATCGGACCCAACTTCCGACTTCATCCATACCGTAGGGTCTTTGAGGTTGGCGCGGTGCGCTCAACCTGGGGAGTCGACCCATCGAAGCATACACCTCCCCTATATAAGCTATTTGTCCGATTCCGACACCTGTGTAGTTTGCACCTCCGCTCAGGACATCGACCCCAACTTCCGAACTCGCCTGCAACGACCGAACCAGCGCCTTGGTGCGCACCAAAAGTGCGCACTTTTGGAGGGCACTTTTGTGCGCTCCAAAGGTGCGCACTTTTGGAGGGCACTTTTCTGCGCTCCAAAGGTGCGCACTTTTGGAGGGCACTTTTTGGAGGGCACTTTTCTGCGCTCCAAAGGTGCGCACTTTTGGAGGGCACTTTTTGGAGGGCACTTTTCTGCGCTCCAAAGGTGCGCACTTTTGGAGGGCACTTTTTGGAGGGCACTTTTCTGCGCTCCAAAGGTGCGCACTTTTGGAGGGCACTTTTTGGAGGGCACTTTTCTGCGCTCCAAAGGTGCGCACTTTTGGAGGGCACTTTTTGGAGGGCACTTTTCTGCGCTCCAAAGGTGCGCACTTTTGGAGGGCACTTTTCTGCGCTCCAAAGGTGCGCACTTTTGGAGGGCACTTTTTGGAGGGCACTTTTCTGCGCTCCAAAGGTGCGCACTTTTGGAGGGCACTTTTTGGAGGGCACTTTTCTGCGCTCCAAAGGTGCGCACTTTTGGAGGGCACTTTTTGGAGGGCACTTTTCTGCGCTCCAAAGGTGCGCACTTTTGGAGGGCACTTTTGTGCACTCCAAAGGTGCGCACTTTTGGAGGGCACTTTTCCTGTGCTCCAAAGGTGCACACCTAGGTGAGCACCTTCGACCACACCTTGTAGCACACCAAACTCTGACTTTCGACTTCATCCGCAATGCAGGGTCTTTGAGGTTGGCGCAATGCGCACAACCAGGGGAGTCGACCCATCAAACCCAACACCTCCCCTATATAAGCTATTTGTCTGATTCTCATACATGCGTAGCCTGCAGGAGCAATTAGGACATCGACCCCAACTTTCGGCTTCTAAACGAAAACAAGGTCTTTGAGGTTGGTGTAATGCGAACAACTAGGGGAGTCAACCCATCAAACCCAACACCTCCCCTATATAAGCTATTTGTCTGATTCTCATACATGTGTAGTCTACAGGAGCAATTAGGACATCGACCCCAACTTTTGACTTCTTAACGAAAACAAGGTCTTTGAGGTTGACGTAATGCGCACAACCAGGGGAGTCGACCCATCAAACCCAACACCTCCCCTATATAAGCTATTTGTCCGATTCTCATACATGTGTAGCCTGCAGGAGCCATTAGGACATTGACCCCAACTTTTGACTTCTTAACGAAAACAAGGTCTTTGAGGTTGGCGTAATGCGCACAACCAAGGGAGTTGACCCATCAAACCCAACACCTCCCCTATATAAGCTATTTGTCTGATTCTCATACATGTGTAGCCTGCAACAACGATTAGGACATCCACCCCAACTTCTGAATTCGTCTGCGTTGACCGCACCAAAGGTGCACGCCTTGGTGCTCACCAAAATCCGACTTCCGACTTCTTCTGCTATGCGGGGTCTTTGAGGTTGGCGCAGTGCGCACAACCAGGGGAGTCAACCCACCGAATGCAACACCTCCCCTATATAAGCTATTTGTCTGATTCTCATACATGCGTAGACTGCAGCAATGATTAGGACATCCACCCCAACTTTTGACTTCTTAAACAAGACAGGGTCTTTGAAGTTGGTGCAGTGCACACAACCAGGGGAGTCGACCCATCAAACGCAACACCTCCCCTATATAAAGCTATTTGTCCGATTCTCATACGTGTAGTCTGCAGCAGCGATTAGGACATCGACCCCAACTTCCGAATTCGTTTGCATTGACCGCACCAAAGGTGCACGCCTTGGTGTGCACCCTGGAGTGCACTTTGGTGCTCACCTCGGTGCACACTTTGGTGTGCACCTCGGTGTGCACCAAAGGTGCGCACCTTGGAGCGCACCAAAGGTGTACACTTTGGAGCGCACCACATAGGGTCTTTGAGAGGTTGGCGCAGTGCGCACACCAAGGTGGGTGTTGAGGTGCGTGCCGAGGTGGGTGGGTGCTAGGGTGCGCTCCATGGTGGGTGCCAGGGTGGGTGCGTGCTAGGGTGGATTCCAAAGAGGGTCATAGGGTGGGTGCCAAGGTGGGTTGGTGATATAGTGGGTTCAAAGGTGGGTACTAGGGTGGGTTCCAAGGTGGGTCACAAGTTGGGTGCCAGGATGCGTGGGTGTTAGGTTGGGTGCCAAGGTGGGCTCCTGCGTGGGTGGGTGCTAGGGTGGGTTTCAAGGTGGACGCGAGGGCGGGTGCCAAGGTGGGTAACAAGTTGGGTGTTAGGATGGGTGAGTGCTAGAGTGGGTGCCAAGGTGGGTGGGTGCTAAGGTGGATGCCAAGGTGGTTCACAGGGTGGGTGGGTTCTAGGGTGAGTTCCAAGGTGGGTCACAGGTTCAGTGCTAGGGTGGGTGTCAAGGCGGGTGTCGAGGTGCCTGGGTGCTAGGGTGTGGATGCCAATGTGGGTCATAGGGTGGGTACTAGGGTGGGCTGCAATGTGGGTGCCAAGGTGGGTAACATGCTCGGTGGGTTCTAAATTGGGTGCCAGGGTGGGTGTGCACCCACCTTGCCCGAGGTGGGTGCCAAGGTGCCAGTGTGGGTGGGTGCTAAGGTGGATGCCAAGGTGGGTGAGAAGGTGGGTGATAGGTTGAGTGGTAGGATGGGTGGGTGCCAAGATGGGTCACAGGGTGGGTGCAAGGGTGGGTAGGTGCTAGGGTTGGTGTCAGGGTGGGTGGGTGCTAGGTTGGGTTCCAAGGTGGGTGCGAGGGTGAGTGTCAAGGTGGGTCACAGGTTAGGTGCTAGGATGGGTGAGTGCTAGGGTGCAAAGGTGCCAGGGTGGGTGCTAGGATGGGTCGATGCTAGGGTGAGTGGCAAGGTGGGTCCACAAGTGTCAAGGTGGGTGCCGAGGTGGGTGCCAAGTCGGCGACTGCTATGGTGGATGCCAAGGTGGGTCACGGGGTGGGTGCCAAGTTGCTAGGTTGGGTTCCAAGGTGGGTGCCAACGTGGGTGCTAGGGTGCGTGGGTTAAAGGGTGTGTCACAACGTGGGTGCCAGGATGGGTGCGCACCCACACTGGCCAAGACGGGTGCGGGTGCAAGGTTGGGTTCCAAGCCCGGTCACAGGCTGGGTGCTAGGATGGGTGGGTGCCAAGGTGGGCACCAGGGTGGGTGCACCCACCCTGGCCAAGGTGGGTCACGGGGTGGGTCCTAGGGTGGGTAACGGGGTGGGTACTAAGGTGCGTGCCAAGGTGGGTCATAGGGTGGGTGCCAAGGTGGGCACCAGGGTGGGTGTGCACCAACCCTAGCCAGGGTAGGTCACGGGGTGGTTGTCGGGGTGGGCGTCAAGGAGCCAAGGTGGGTGGCAAGTAGCCAAGTTGCGTGCCAAGGTGGGTGTCGGGGTGGGTGCCAAGGATCCAAGGTGGGTGCCAAGGAACCAAGGTGGGTGTCTGGGTGGGTGCCGAGGTGGGAGCCAGGGTGGGTCCCAAGGTGAGTGCAAAGGTGGGTGCCAGGGTCAAGGTGAGTGCCAATGTGGGTTCCAAGGTGCCAGGGTCAGGGTGAGTGCCAATGTGGGTTCAAAGGTGCTAAGTTGGGTGCGAGGTTGGGTGCGAGGGTGGGTGGGTGCCAAGGTGTGCTAGGTGGAAGCCCGGGTGGGTCGGCATCCCATGGGTGTCGAGTTGGGTGCCTGATGGGTGCTTCTTGTCAAGTTTTAGTCGTCGGGACTCATTTCGAGCCTTAGAGGTCGTTTCTTGTCCGGTTGCCCTGTCTTCGACCTGGGAACCCAATTTTGGTCCTCGGGTCCCATTTTTTTTTGTCTCGCATCCCACTTTTGGCCTGTGGCCTTTTCGGGGTCGATTCTCGTTTTGGGCATCAGAGCATGTTTCTTCTCCTAAAACCCAATATTTGTTTATTAAGTCTCGGAACACATTTTTGTTCTCGTGGACCCATCATGGGTCTTGGAACGCATTTGTGGTCCTTGGGTCCCATTTTGCATCCCGAAACTTGTGTTTTGGTGCTTGATCCCTATTTTGGGTGCCCACCTTGCACCAAGTGCGCACCCGGGGCAAACCGAGCGCCTTGGTGCACCGGGGCAAGATCGAGCGTGCACCCGAGGCGCCCCGAACATGCACCAAGGTGCACTCGGCCCACATGTGAGCGCAGGTCGTTGCGCCCGAGGTGGTGTGTGGGCACCGCGTTGCAGACGGGACACTGCACGCACACGACGCCCCCTCCAGGTGCACGCACGTAGGCCGGGCCGGGTGCACACCCGACGCCCTAGCAAGGTGCGCGCACCCGGGCAGGGCTCACACTTGGCGAACGGGGCGCACTTCGCGAGGGAGGGTGTGCACCTCGACGGGGGTGGGTGGCCGGGGTGGATTCGCACGTGGGTCGCGGTTTGCTAAGTACACACTGCGACAAGCTCATAACGGGTGCGATCATACCAGCGTTAGTGCACCGGATCCCATCAGAACTCCGCAGTTAAGCGCGCTTGGGCCGGAGTAGTACTGGGATGGGTGACCTCCCGGGAAGTCCCGGTGTTGCACCCTTTTTTAGTTTTTCGCCGGGCGTCGCAATGCTATTTGAATAAACCTTTTGCCCGTTTGCGTTCTCGTCGGGGCCGGGCCGGGCCGGGGTGCGCTGCCCGCACTACCGCGCGCGCGGGGGCGACACCGAGCGCGCACCCGAGGCGCCCCGAGCACACAGGCCACGGTGCAACCCGGGCGTTGTGCGCGCACCCCGGTGCGCTCGAGGTGCTGCGCGCGCACCCAGGTGAAATCGGTGTGCACCTCGGCCAGTGCGCGCTCGGTCGAGTCGCGCACGTTGGCCAAGGTGCACGGTGATGTTTCTTACTCTAAGGTTCCGCACCAGACGCCCGGGACAGGTGAGCGAAGCTGGGCGGGGCCGGGTGCGCGGCCGGGGCAGGTGCACGCAGCTGGAGAGAGCTTTGGAGCACACTTCGGAGCGCACCAATGATGCGCTCCATTCAAAAGTTTCCTGAAAAGGCAAAAAAAGTTGAGATTATAGAATTTCCCACTTGAGAGATTGTAAAAAAAAAAAATTTAAAATGAAGGAAACGCGGGTGCCAAGGTGTGCGCAGCCCAGCCAAGGTGTGCGCACCAAGGCGCCCACCCTGGCGAAGGTGCACGCAAGGTGCGCACCCGAGGCAAACCGGACAATTAACCCAACTTTCGACTTCGCGCGCACCTTGGAGCGCACTTCGGAGCGCTCCTTGGTGCGCACCAATCTTGGGCACCTCGGAGTGCACCATGGCGCCCACCAAGGTGCGCACCCGGGGCAAACCGAGCTCCGACTTCGTGCGCACCTTGGAGCGCACGAAAGGTGCGCACCATGGCGCCCACCAAGGTGCGCAGCCCAGCCAAGGCGTGCGCATCAAGGTGCGCACCCTGGCGAAGGTGCGCACCCGGGGCAAACCGAGCTCCGACTTCGTGCGCACCTTGGAGCGCACAAAAGGTGCGCAACCCAGCCAAGGTGTGCGCACCCCGGTCAAACCGAGCTCCGAATCGTGCGCACCAGAGGTGCACGCCATCGTGCGCACCTTGGAGCACACTTCGGAGCCCTCCTTGGTGCGCGCCGATGTTGCGCACCTCGGAGCGCACCCGGGGAAAACAATGCAATTAACCCGACTTTCGACTTCGTGGGCACCTCGGAGCGCTCTCGGGTTCGCACCTCGGAGCACACCGAGGTGCGCACCTTTGATGCGCTGCCTTCACCAATTTCCAGAAAAGGCAAGAAAACATTGAGAAGGTGTGCGCACCGAGGTGCCCACCCTGGCGAAGGTGCACGCGAGGTGCGCACCCGGGGCAAACCGGGCTCCGACTTCGTGCACGCCGCACCTTGGAGCACACTTCGGAGCGCTCCTTGGTGCGCACCAGGGCGCGCAACCCAGCCGAGGTGCCCACCCCGGCGAAGGTGCACGCGAGGTGCGCACCCGGGGCAAACCGGGCTCCGACTTCGTGCACGCCATGGTGCCCACCGCGGCGAAGGTGCACGCGAGGTGCGCACCCGGGGCAAACCGGGCTCCGACTTCGTGCACGCCGCACCTTGGAGCACACTTCGGAGCGCTCCTTGGTGCGCACCATGGTGCCCACCAGGGCGCGCAACCCCGCCGAAGGTGCACGCGAGGTGCGCACCCGGGGCAAACCGGGCTCCGACTTCGTGCACGCCGCACCTTGGAGCACACTTCGGAGCGCTCCTTGGTGCGCACCATGGTGCCCACCAGGGCGCGCAACCCCGCCGAAGGTGCACGCGAGGTGCGCACCCGGGGCAAACCGGGCTCCGACTTCGTGCACGCCATGGTGCGCACCGCGGCGAAGGTGCGCACCCGGGGCAAACCGGGCTCCGACTTCGTGCACGCCGCACCTTGGAGCACACTTCGGAGCGCTCCTTGGTGCGCACCAGGGCGCGCAACCCAGCCGAGGTGCCCACCCCGGCGAAGGTGCACGCGAGGTGCGTACCCGGGGCAAACCGGGCTCCGACTTCGTGCACGCCGCACCTTGGAGCACACTTCGGAGCGCTCCTTGGTGCGCACCATGGTGCCCACCAGGCCGCGCAACCCAGCCAAGGTGTGCGCACCAAGGTGCACGCGAGGTGCGCACCCGGGGCAAACCGGGGTCCGACTTCGTGCACGCCGCACCTTGGAGCACACATCGGGGCGCTCCCGGGTTCGCACCGGCGTTGCGCACCGTGGTGGGCACCTCGGAGCACACCAAGGTGGGCAGCGAGGTGCGCACCTTTGATGCGATGCCTTCACTAATTTCCATAAAAGGCAAAAAAAAAACGAGATTTTAAAATTTCCGTTTTGAAAGATAGTGAGAAAAAGGGAATGCTGGTGCCATCTTGAGCCCGCCCTGGTGCGCAGCCCAGCCAAGGTGTGCGCACCAAGGTGCCCACCCTGGCGAAGGTGCGCGCCCGGGCAATTAACCCAACTTCCAACTTCGCGCGCGCCAGGGTGGGAGCGCACCCAACAACCGGGCCTGGGAAGAGCCAATGCGAGAAACCCCACCAAACGCTCTGACAAAAAAAGAGGGGGCGCTCCAGTAACCCCGCTTCGGAGCGCACCCTGGGCAAACCCAGCCAAGGTGCCCACCCCGGCCAAGGTGCAGGCGAGGTGCGCACCCGGGGCAAACCGGGCTCCGACAACGTGCACGCCGCACCTTGGAGCACACTTCGTAGCGCTCCCGGGTGCGCACCTCAGAGCACACCAAGGTGGGCAGCGAGGTGCGCACCTTTGATGCGCTGCCTTCACTAATTTCCAGAAAAGGCAAAAAAAAAAGGAGATTTTAAAATTTCCGTTTTGAAAGATAGTGAAAAAAACGGAACGCGCGTGCCATCTTGAGCCCGCCCTGGTGCGCAGCCCAGGTAAGGTGCCCACCCTGGCAAAGGTGCGCACCCGGGCAATTAACCCTACTTCCGACTTCGTGCGCGCCAGGGTGGCAACCGGGCCTCGGAAGAGCCAATGCGAGAAACCCCACCAAACGCTCCGACAAAAAAAGAGGCGGCGCTCCAATAACCCCGCTTCGGAGCGCAGCCGGGGCAAACCCAGCCAAGGTGCCCACCCCGACGAAGGTGCACGCGAGGTGCGCACCCGGGGCAAACCGGGCTCCGACAACGTGCACGCAGCACCTTGGAGCACACTTCGAAGCACTCCCGGGTGCCCACCGGCGTTGCGCACCGTGGTGGGCAGCGAGGTGCGCACCTTTGATGCGCTGCCTTCACTAATTTCCAGAAAAAGGCAAAAAAAAATGAGATTTTAAAATTTCCGTTTTGAAAGATAGTGAAAAAAAAGGAACGCGGGTGCCATCTTGAGCCCGCCCTGGTGCGCAGCCCAGGCAAGGCATGCGCACCAAGGTGCCCACCCGAGGTGCACACCCGGGGCAAACCGGGCTCCGACTTCGTGCAGGCCGCACCTTGGAGCACACTTCGGAGCGCTCCTTGGTGCGCACCATGGTGCCCACCAGGGCGCGCAACCCAGCCAAGGTCTGCACACCAAGGTGCCCACCCCGGCGAAGGTGCACGCGAGGTGCGCACCCGGGGCAAACCGGGCTCCGACTTCGTGCACGCCATGGTGCCCACCGCGGCGAAGGTGCACGCGAGGTGCGCACCCGGGGCAAACCGGGCTCCGACTTCGTGCACGCCGCACCTTGGAGCACACTTCGGAGCGCTCCTTGGTGCGCACCATGGTGCCCACCAGGGCGCGCAACCCAGCCAAGGTGTGCGCACCAAGGTGCACGCGAGGTGCGCACCCGGGGCAAACCGGGGTCCGACTTCGTGCACGCCGCACCTTGGAGCACACATCGGAGCGCTCCCAGGTTCGCACCAGCGTTGCGCACCTTTGATGCGCTGCCTTCACTAATTTCCAGAAAAGGCAAAAAAAAACGAGATTTTAAAATTTCCGTTCTGAAAGATAGTGAAAAAAACGGAACGCGGGTGCCATCTTGAGCCCTTCCTGGTGCGCAGCCCAGGCAAGTTGTGCGCACCAAGGTGCCCACCCTGGCGGAGGTGCGCGCCCGGGGCAATCCGGGCTCCGACTTCGTGCACTGCATGGTGCCCACCAAGGCGCGCAACCCAGCCAAGGTGCCCACCGCAGCGAAGGTGCACGCGAGGTGCGCACGCGAGGTGCACACCCGGGGCAAACCGGGCTCCGACTTCGTGCACGCCGCACCTTGGAGCACACTTCAGAGCGCTCCTTGGTGCGCACCAGGGCGCGCAACCCAGCCGAGGTGCCCACCCCGGCGAAGGTGCACGCGAGGTGCGCACCCGGGGCAAACCGGGCTCCGACTTCGTGCACGCCATGGTGCCCACCGCGGCGAAGGTGCGCACCCGGGGCAAACCGGGCTCCGACTTCGTGCACGCCGCACCTTGGAGCACACTTCGGAGCGCTCCTTGGTGCGCACCATGGTGCCCACCAGGCCGCGCAACCCAGCCAAGGTGTGCGCACCAAGGTGCACGCGAGGTGCGCACCCGGGGCAAACCGGGGTCCGACTTCGTGCACGCCGCACCTTGGAGCACACATCGGGGCGCTCCCGGGTTCGCACCGGCGTTGCGCACCGTGGTGGGCACCTCGGAGCACACCAAGGTGGGCAGCGAGGTGCGCACCTTTGATGCGATGCCTTCACTAATTTCCATAAAAGGCAAAAAAAAAACGAGATTTTAAAATTTCCGTTTTGAAAGATAGTGAGAAAAAGGGAATGCTGGTGCCATCTTGAGCCCGCCCTGGTGCGCAGCCCAGCCAAGGTTTGCGCACCAAGGTGCCCACCCTGGCGAAGGTGCGCGCCCGGGCAATTAACCCAACTTCCAACTTCGCGCGCGCCAGGGTGGGAGCGCACCCAACAACCGGGCCTGGGAAGAGCCAATGCGAGAAACCCCACCAAACTCTCTGACAAAAAAAGAGGGGGCGCTCCAGTAACCCCGCTTCGGAGCGCACCCTGGGCAAACCCAGCCAAGGTGCCCACCCCGGCCAAGGTGCAGGCGAGGTGCGCACCCGGGGCAAACCGGGCTCCGACAACGTGCACGCCGCACCTTGGAGCACACTTCGTAGCGCTCCCGGGTGCGCACCTCAGAGCACACCAAGGTGGGCAGCGAGGTGCGCACCTTTGATGCGCTGCCTTCACTAATTTCCAGAAAAGGCAAAAAAAAAAGGAGATTTTAAAATTTCCGTTTTGAAAGATAGTGAAAAAAACGGAACGCGCGTGCCATCTTGAGCCCGCCCTGGTGCGCAGCCCAGGTAAGGTGCCACCCTGGCAAAGGTGCGCACCCGGGCAATTAACCCTACTTCCGACTTCGTGCGCGCCAGGGTGGCAACCGGGCCTCGGAAGAGCCAATGCGAGAAACCCCACCAAACGCTCCGACAAAAAAAGAGGCGGCGCTCCAATAACCCCGCTTCGGAGCGCAGCCGGGGCAAACCAAGCCAAGGTGCCCACCCCGACGAAGGTGCACGCGAGGTGCGCACCCGGGGCAAACCGGGCTCCGACAACGTGCACGCAGCACCTTGGAGCACACTTCGAAGCACTCCCGGGTGCCCACCGGCGTTGCGCACCGTGGTGGGCAGCGAGGTGCGCACCTTTGATGCGCTGCCTTCACTAATTTCCAGAAAAAGGCAAAAAAAAATGAGATTTTAAAATTTCCGTTTTGAAAGATAGTGAAAAAAAAGGAACGCGGGTGCCATCTTGAGCCCGCCCTGGTGCGCAGCCCAGGCAAGGCATGCGCACCAAGGTGCCCACCCGAGGTGCACACCCGGGGCAAACCGGGCTCCGACTTCGTGCAGGCCGCACCTTGGAGCACACTTCGGAGCGCTCCTTGGTGCGCACCATGGTGCCCACCAGGGCGCACCCGAGGCAAACCGGGCTCCGACTTCGTGCACGCCGCACCTTGGAGCACACATCGGAGCGCTCCCAGGTTCGCACCAGCGTTGCGCACCTTTGATGCGCTGCCTTCACTAATTTCCAGAAAAGGCAAAAAAAAACGATATTTTAAAATTTCCGTTCTGAAAGATAGTGAAAAAAACGGAACGCGGGTGCCATCTTGAGCCCTTCCTGATGCGCAGCCCAGGCAAGTTGTGCGCACCAAGGTGCCCACCCTGGCGGAGGTGCGCGCCCGGGGCAAACCGGGCTCCGACTTCGTGCACTGCATGGTGCCCACCAAGGCGCGCAACCCAGCCAAGGTGCCCACCGCAGCGAAGGTGCACGCGAGGTGCGCACCCGAGGTGCACACCCGGGGCAAACCGGGCTCCGACTTCGTGCACGCCGCACCTTGGAGCACACTTCAGAGCGCTCCTTGGTACGCACCAGGGCGCGCAACCCAGCCAAGGTGCTCACCCCGGCGAAGGTGCACGCGAGGTGCGCACCCGGGGCAAACCGGGCTCGGACTTCGTGCACGCCGCACCTTGGAGCACACATCGGAGCGCTCCCGGGTTCGCACCAGCATTGCGCACCTTTGATGCGCTGCCTTCACTAATTTCCAGAAAAGGCAAAAAAAAGAAAAAAATGAGATTTTAAAATTTCCGTTTTGAAAGATAGTGAAAAAAACGGAACGCGGGTGCCATCTTGAGCCCGCCCTGGTGTGCAGCCCAGGCAAGTTGTGCGCACCAAGGCACCCACCCTGGCCAAGGTGGGTCACGGGGTGGGTCCTAGGGTGGGTAACGGGGTGGGTACTAAGGTGCGTGCCAAGGTGGGTCATAGGGTGGGTGCCAAGGTGGGCACCAGGGTGGGTGTGCACCAACCCTAGCCAGGGTAGGTCACGGGGTGGTTGTCGGGGTGGGCGTCAAGGAGCCAAGGTGGGTGGCAAGTAGCCAAGTTGCGTGCCAAGGTGGGTGTCGGGGTGGGTGCCAAGGATCCAAGGTGGGTGCCAAGGAACCAAGGTGGGTGTCTGGGTGGGTGCCGAGGTGGGAGCCAGGGTGGGTCCCAAGGTGAGTGCAAAGGTGGGTGCCAGGGTCAAGGTGAGTGCCAATGTGGGTTCCAAGGTGCCAGGGTCAGGGTGAGTGCCAATGTGGGTTCAAAGGTGCTAAGTTGGGTGCGAGGTTGGGTGCGAGGGTGGGTGGGTGCCAAGGTGTGCTAGGTGGAAGCCCGGGTGGGTCGGCATCCCATGGGTGTCGAGTTGGGTGCCTGATGGGTGCTTCTTGTCAAGTTTTAGTCGTCGGGACTCATTTCGAGCCTTAGAGGTCGTTTCTTGTCCGGTTGCCCTGTCTTCGACCTGGGAACCCAATTTTGGTCCTCGGGTCCCATTTTTTTTTGTCTCGCATCCCACTTTTGGCCTGTGGCCTTTTCGGGGTCGATTCTCGTTTTGGGCATCAGAGCATGTTTCTTCTCCTAAAACCCAATATTTGTTTATTAAGTCTCGGAACACATTTTTGTTCTCGTGGACCCATCATGGGTCTTGGAACGCATTTGTGGTCCTTGGGTCCCATTTTGCATCCCGAAACTTGTGTTTTGGTGCTTGATCCCTATTTTGGGTGCCCACCTTGCACCAAGTGCGCACCCGGGGCAAACCGAGCGCCTTGGTGCACCGGGGCAAGATCGAGCGTGCACCCGAGGCGCCCCGAACATGCACCAAGGTGCACTCGGCCCACATGTGAGCGCAGGTCGTTGCGCCCGAGGTGGTGTGTGGGCACCGCGTTGCAGACGGGACACTGCACGCACACGACGCCCCCTCCAGGTGCACGCACGTAGGCCGGGCCGGGTGCACACCCGACGCCCTAGCAAGGTGCGCGCACCCGGGCAGGGCTCACACTTGGCGAACGGGGCGCACTTCGCGAGGGAGGGTGTGCACCTCGACGGGGGTGGGTGGCCGGGGTGGATTCGCACGTGGGTCGCGGTTTGCTAAGTACACACTGCGACAAGCTCATAACGGGTGCGATCATACCAGCGTTAGTGCACCGGATCCCATCAGAACTCCGCAGTTAAGCGCGCTTGGGCCGGAGTAGTACTGGGATGGGTGACCTCCCGGGAAGTCCCGGTGTTGCACCCTTTTTTAGTTTTTCGCCGGGCGTCGCAATGCTATTTGAATAAACCTTTTGCCCGTTTGCGTTCTCGTCGGGGCCGGGCCGGGCCGGGGTGCGCTGCCCGCACTACCGCGCGCGCGGGGGCGACACCGAGCGCGCACCCGAGGCGCCCCGAGCACACAGGCCACGGTGCAACCCGGGCGTTGTGCGCGCACCCCGGTGCGCCCGAGGTGCTGCGCGCGCACCCAGGTGAAATCGGTGTGCACCTCGGCCAGTGCGCGCTCGGTCGAGTCGCGCACGTTGGCCAAGGTGCACGGTGATGTTTCTTACTCTAAGGTTCCGCACCAGACGCCCGGGACAGGTGAGCGAAGCTGGGCGGGGCCGGGTGCGCGGCCGGGGCAGGTGCACGCAGCTGGAGAGAGCTTTGGAGCACACTTCGGAGCGCACCAATGATGCGCTCCATTCAAAAGTTTCCTGAAAAGGCAAAAAAAGTTGAGATTATAGAATTTCCCACTTGAGAGATTGTAAAAAAAAAAAATTTAAAATGAAGGAAACGCGGGTGCCAAGGTGTGCGCAGCCCAGCCCACCCTGGCGAAGGTGCACGCAAGGTGCGCACCCGAGGCAAACCGGACAATTAACCCAACTTTCGACTTCGCGCGCACCTTGGAGCGCACTTCGGAGCGCTCCTTGGTGCGCACCAATCTTGGGCACCTCGGAGTGCACCATGGCGCCCACCAAGGTGCGCACCCGGGGCAAACCGAGCTCCGACTTCGTGCGCACCTTGGAGCGCACGAAAGGTGCGCACCATGGCGCCCACCAAGGTGCGCAGCCCAGCCAAGGCGTGCGCATCAAGGTGCGCACCCTGGCGAAGGTGCGCACCCGGGGCAAACCGAGCTCCGACTTCGTGCGCACCTTGGAGCGCACAAAAGGTGCGCAACCCAGCCAAGGTGTGCGCACCCCGGTCAAACCGAGCTCCGAATCGTGCGCACCAGAGGTGCACGCCATCGTGCGCACCTTGGAGCACACTTCGGAGCCCTCCTTGGTGCGCGCCGATGTTGCGCACCTCGGAGCGCACCCGGGGAAAACAATGCAATTAACCCGACTTTCGACTTCGTGGGCACCTCGGAGCGCTCTCGGGTTCGCACCTCGGAGCACACCGAGGTGCGCACCTTTGATGCGCTGCCTTCACCAATTTCCAGAAAAGGCAAGAAAACATTGAGAAGGTGTGCGCACCGAGGTGCCCACCCTGGCGAAGGTGCACGCGAGGTGCGCACCCGGGGCAAACCGGGCTCCGACTTCGTGCACGCCGCACCTTGGAGCACACTTCGGAGCGCTCCTTGGTGCGCACCAGGGCGCGCAACCCAGCCGAGGTGCCCACCCCGGCGAAGGTGCACGCGAGGTGCGCACCCGGGGCAAACCGGGCTCCGACTTCGTGCACGCCATGGTGCCCACCGCGGCGAAGGTGCACGCGAGGTGCGCACCCGGGGCAAACCGGGCTCCGACTTCGTGCACGCCGCACCTTGGAGCACACTTCGGAGCGCTCCTTGGTGCGCACCATGGTGCCCACCAGGGCGCGCAACCCCGCCGAAGGTGCACGCGAGGTGCGCACCCGGGGCAAACCGGGCTCCGACTTCGTGCACGCCGCACCTTGGAGCACACTTCGGAGCGCTCCTTGGTGCGCACCATGGTGCCCACCAGGGCGCGCAACCCCGCCGAAGGTGCACGCGAGGTGCGCACCCGGGGCAAACCGGGCTCCGACTTCGTGCACTCCATGGTGCGCACCGCGGCGAAGGTGCGCACCCGGGGCAAACCGGGCTCCGACTTCGTGCACGCCGCACCTTGGAGCACACTTCGGAGCGCTCCTTGGTGCGCACCAGGGCGCGCAACCCAGCCGAGGTGCCCACCCCGGCGAAGGTGCACGCGAGGTGCGTACCCGGGGCAAACCGGGCTCCGACTTCGTGCACGCCGCACCTTGGAGCACACTTCGGAGCGCTCCTTGGTGCGCACCATGGTGCCCACCAGGCCGCGCAACCCAGCCAAGGTGTGCGCACCAAGGTGCACGCGAGGTGCGCACCCGGGGCAAACCGGGGTCCGACTTCGTGCACGCCGCACCTTGGAGCACACATCGGGGCGCTCCCGGGTTCGCACCGGCGTTGCGCACCGTGGTGGGCACCTCGGAGCACACCAAGGTGGGCAGCGAGGTGCGCACCTTTGATGCGATGCCTTCACTAATTTCCATAAAAGGCAAAAAAAAAACGAGATTTTAAAATTTCCGTTTTGAAAGATAGTGAGAAAAAGGGAATGCTGGTGCCATCTTGAGCCCGCCCTGGTGCGCAGCCCAGCCAAGGTGTGCGCACCAAGGTGCCCACCCTGGCGAAGGTGCGCGCCCGGGCAATTAACCCAACTTCCAACTTCGCGCGCGCCAGGGTGGGAGCGCACCCAACAACCGGGCCTGGGAAGAGCCAATGCGAGAAACCCCACCAAACGCTCTGACAAAAAAAGAGGGGGCGCTCCAGTAACCCCGCTTCGGAGCGCACCCTGGGCAAACCCAGCCAAGGTGCCCACCCCGGCCAAGGTGCAGGCGAGGTGCGCACCCGGGGCAAACCGGGCTCCGACAACGTGCACGCCGCACCTTGGAGCACACTTCGTAGCGCTCCCGGGTGCGCACCTCAGAGCACACCAAGGTGGGCAGCGAGGTGCGCACCTTTGATGCGCTGCCTTCACTAATTTCCAGAAAAGGCAAAAAAAAAAGGAGATTTTAAAATTTCCGTTTTGAAAGATAGTGAAAAAAACGGAACGCGCGTGCCATCTTGAGCCCGCCCTGGTGCGCAGCCCAGGTAAGGTGCCCACCCTGGCAAAGGTGCGCACCCGGGCAATTAACCCTACTTCCGACTTCGTGCGCGCCAGGGTGGCAACCGGGCCTCGGAAGAGCCAATGCGAGAAACCCCACCAAACGCTCCGACAAAAAAAGAGGCGGCGCTCCAATAACCCCGCTTCGGAGCGCAGCCGGGGCAAACCCAGCCAAGGTGCCCACCCCGACGAAGGTGCACGCGAGGTGCGCACCCGGGGCAAACCGGGCTCCGACAACGTGCACGCAGCACCTTGGAGCACACTTCGAAGCACTCCCGGGTGCCCACCGGCGTTGCGCACCGTGGTGGGCAGCGAGGTGCGCACCTTTGATGCGCTGCCTTCACTAATTTCCAGAAAAAGGCAAAAAAAAATGAGATTTTAAAATTTCCGTTTTGAAAGATAGTGAAAAAAAAGGAACGCGGGTGCCATCTTGAGCCCGCCCTGGTGCGCAGCCCAGGCAAGGCATGCGCACCAAGGTGCCCACCCGAGGTGCACACCCGGGGCAAACCGGGCTCCGACTTCGTGCAGGCCGCACCTTGGAGCACACTTCGGAGCGCTCCTTGGTGCGCACCATGGTGCCCACCAGGGCGCGCAACCCAGCCAAGGTCTGCACACCAAGGTGCCCACCCCGGCGAAGGTGCACGCGAGGTGCGCACCCGGGGCAAACCGGGCTCCGACTTCGTGCACGCCATGGTGCCCACCGCGGCGAAGGTGCACGCGAGGTGCGCACCCGGGGCAAACCGGGCTCCGACTTCGTGCACGCCGCACCTTGGAGCACACTTCGGAGCGCTCCTTGGTGCGCACCATGGTGCCCACCAGGGCGCGCAACCCAGCCAAGGTGTGCGCACCAAGGTGCACGCGAGGTGCGCACCCGGGGCAAACCGGGGTCCGACTTCGTGCACGCCGCACCTTGGAGCACACATCGGAGCGCTCCCAGGTTCGCACCAGCGTTGCGCACCTTTGATGCGCTGCCTTCACTAATTTCCAGAAAAGGCAAAAAAAAACGAGATTTTAAAATTTCCGTTCTGAAAGATAGTGAAAAAAACGGAACGCGGGTGCCATCTTGAGCCCTTCCTGGTGCGCAGCCCAGGCAAGTTGTGCGCACCAAGGTGCCCACCCTGGCGGAGGTGCGCGCCCGGGGCAATCCGGGCTCCGACTTCGTGC
>NW_026728837.1:1842500-1857500 GCF_030272615.1 Cryptomeria japonica | reverse complement strand
GTGTGCGGTGGGAAGGGCCCAGCAGCCAGAATGCATGAAGCGACGGATGAAGCAGTGATGACAACCGGGCTGTGAGGAGAGGAGGGATGCAGCCAAGAAAGCAATCAGGGCTCGAGGCAAGGGATGCATCAAGGATAGCAATCATGTTGTGAGGCGAGATTCCAAAGGCTAAACGTGAGAGGCTGCAGGGTCGACTCAGAGAGGTCTATGCATGTGAGAGGCTGAAAGCAAGGTCGACTCGGAGCGGTCTATGCATCGGGCGCGCTTGGGGCGACTACCAGTGCCAACCCCTTATCCCGCGACGCGTCCGACAAAGAGAACGTTCCAAGGCGGCAGAGGAGGTTACCAGCCGAAGGATGCAGTAGCAATAACAGGTATAGTTCCGCGGCGGCCGAGAAGACTCACCGCATAGGAATCGGGATGCGAGGCGAGGGATGCGGCGGGAAGGCCCCGACGGCTAAACGGAAGAGGCTGCAGGGCCGCCTCGGAATGGTCCAAGCATCGGATGCGATTGGGACGACTACCAGTGCCAACCCCTTATCCCGCGATGCGTCCGATACACAGATAGTTCCAAGGCGGCCGAGGAGCCTCACCGCATATCAATCGGGGTGCGAGGCGAGGGATGGGGCGGGAAGGCCCCAACGGCTAGACGGAAGAGGCTTCAGGGCCACCTCGGAATGGTCCAAGCATCGGACGCGCTTGGGGCGACTGCCAGTGCCAACCCCTTATCCCGCGATGCGTCCGATACACAGATGGTTCCAAGGCGGCCGAGGAGCCTCACCGCATAGCAATCGGGGGTGCGAGGCGAGGGATGGGGCGGGAAGGCCCCAACGGCTAGACGGAAGAGGCTTCAGGGCCGCCTAGGAATGGTCCAAGCATCGGACACGCTTGGGGCGACTACCAGTGACAGCCCCCTATCCCGCGATGCGTCCGATACGAAGATGGTTCCAAGGCGGCCGAGGAGCCTCACCGCATAGCAATCGGGGTGCGAGGTGGGGGATGCGGCGAGATGGCCCCAACGGCTAGACGGAAGAGGCCACAGGGCCGCGTCGGAATAGTCCAAGCATCGGACGCGCTTGGGGCGACTACCAGTGACAACCCCTTATCCCGCGATGCGTCCGATACGAAGATAGTTCCAAGGCGGCCGAGGAGCCTCACCGCATAGCAATCGGGGTGCGAGGTGGGGGATGCGGCGAGATGGCCCCAACGGCTAGACGGAAGAGGCTGCAGGGCCGCCTCGGAATAGTCCAAGCATCGGACGCGCTTGGGGCCACTACCAGTGACAACCCCTTATCCCGCAATGCGTCCGATACGAAGATAGTTCCAAGGCGGCCGAAGAGCCTCACCGCATAGCAATCGGGGTGCGAGGTGGGGGATGCGGCGAGATGGCCCCAACGGCTAGACGGAAGAGGCCACAGGGCCGCCTCGGAATAGTCCAAGCATCGGACGCGCTTGGGGCGACTACCAGTGACAACCCCTTATCCCGCGATGCGTCCGATACGAAGATAGTTCCCAGGCGGCCGAGGAGCCTCACCGCATAGCAATCGGGGTGCGAGGCGAGGGATGCGGCGAGATGGCCCCAAAGGCTAGACGGAAGAGGCTGCAGGGCTGCCTCGGAATAGTCCAAGCATCGGACGCGCTTGGGGCGACTACCACTGCCAACCCCTTATCCCGCGATGCGTCCGATACACAGATAGTTCCGAGGCGGCCGAGGAGGTGGGGGATGCAGCGAGATGGCCCCAACGGCTAGACGGAAGAGGCTGCAGGGCCGCCTCGGAATAGTCCAAGCATCGGACGCGCTTGGGGCGACTACCAGTGACAACCCCTTATCCCGCGATGCGTCCGATACACAGATAGTTCCGAGGCGGCCAAGGAGCCTCACCGCATAGCAATCGTGGTGCGAGGTGGGGGATGCGGCGAGATGGCCCCAACGGCTAGACGGAAGAGGCTGCAGGGCCGCCTCGGAATGGTCCAAGCATCGGATGCGCTTGGGGCGACTACCACTGCCAACCCCTTATCCCGCGATGCGTCCGATACACAGATAGTTCCAAGGCGGCCGAGGAGCCTCACAGCATAGCAATCAGGGTGCGAGGCGAGGGATGCGGCGAGAAAGCCCCAACGGCTAGAGGGAAGAGGCTTCAGGTCCGCCTCGGAATGGTCCAAGCATCGGACGCGCTTGGGGCGACTACCAGTGACAACCCCTTATCCCGCGACGCGTCCGATACACAGATAGTTCCAAGGCGGCCGAGGAGCCTCACCGCATAGCAATCGGGGTGCGAGGCGAGGGATGCGGCGAGAAGGACCCAACGGCTACACGGAAGAGGCTTCGGGGCCGCCTCGGAATGGTCCAAGCATCGGACGCGCTTGGGGCGACTACCAGTGACAACCCCTTATCCCGCGACGCGTCCGATACACAGATAGTTCCAAGGCGGCCGAGGAGCCTCACCGCATAGCAATCGGGGTGCGAGGCGAGGGATGCGGCGAGAAGGACCCAACGGCTACACGGAAGAGGCTTCGGGGCCGCCTCGGAATGGTCCAAGCATCGGACGCGCTTGGGGCGACTACCAGTGACAACCCCTTATCCCGCGACGCGTCCGATACACAGATAGTTCCAAGGCGGCCGAGGAGCCTCACCGCATAGCAATCGGGGTGCGAGGCGAGGGATGCGGCGAGAAGGACCCAACGGCTAGACGGAAGAGGCTTCGGGTCCGCCTCGGAATGGTCCAAGCATCGGACGCGCTTGGGGCGACTACCAGTGACAACCCCTTATCCCGCGACGCGTCCGATACACAGATAGTTCCAAGGCGGCCGAGGAGCCTCACCGCATAGCAATCGGGGTGCGAGGCGAGGGATGCGGCGAGAAGGACCCAACGGCTAGACGGAAGAGGCTTCGGGTCCGCCTCGGAATGGTCCAAGCATCGGACGCGCTTGGGGCGACTACCAGTGACAACCCCTTATCCCGCGACGCGTCCGATACACAGATAGTTCCAAGGCGGCCGAGGAGCCTCACCGCATAGCAATCGGGGTGCGAGGCGAGGGATGCGGCGAGAAGGACCCAACGGCTAGACGGAAGAGGCTTCGGGTCCGCCTCGGAATGGTCCAAGCATCGGACGCGCTTGGGGCGACTACCAGTGACAACCCCTTATCCCGCGACGCGTCCGATACACAGATAGTTCCGAGGCGGCCGAGGAGCCTCACCGCATAGCAATCGGGGTGCGAGGCGAAGGATGCGGCGAGAAGGACCCAACGGCTAGACGGAAGAGGCTTCGGGTCCGCCTCGGAATGGTCTAAGCATCGGACGCGCTTGGGGCGACTACCAGTGACAACCCCTTATCCCGCGACGCGTCCGATACACAGATAGTTCCAAGGCGGCCGAGGAGCCTCACCGCATAGCAATCGGGGTGCGAGGCGAGGGATGCGGCGAGAAGGACCCAACGGCTAGACGGAAGAGGCTTCAGGGCCGCCTCGGAATGGTCCAAGCATCGAACGCGCTTGGGGCGACTACCAGTGACAACCCCTTATCCCGCGACGCGTCCGATACACAGATAGTTCCGAGGCGGCCGAGGAGCCTCACCGCATAGCAATCGGGGTGCGAGGCGAGGGATGCGGCGAGAAGGACCCAACGGCTAGACGGAAGAGGCTTCAGGGCCGCCTCGGAATGGTCCAAGCATCGGACGCGCTTGGGGCGACTACCAGTGACAACCCCTTATCCCGCGACGCGTCCGATACACAGATAGTTCCGAGGCGGCCGAGGAGCCTCACCGCATAGCAATCGGGGTGCGAGGCGAGGGATGCGGCGAGAAGGACCCAACGGCTAGACGGAAGAGGCTTCAGGGCCGCCTCGGAATGGTCCAAGCATCGGACGCGCTTGGGGCGACTACCAATGACAACCCCTTATCCCGCGACGCGTCCGATACACAGATAGTTCCGAGGCGGCCGAGGAGCCTCACCGCATAGCAATCGGGGTGCGAGGCGAGGGATGCGGCGAGAAGGACCCAACGGCTAGACGGAAGAGGCTTCAGGGCCGCCTCGGAATGGTCCAAGCATCGGACGCGCTTGGGGCGACTACCAGTGACAACCCCTTATCCCGCGACGCGTCCGATACACAGATAGTTCCGAGGCGGCCGAGGAGCCTCACCGCATAGCAATCGGGGTGCGAGGCGAGGGATGCGGCGAGAAGGACCCAACGGCTAGACGGAAGAGGCTTCAGGGCCGCCTCGGAATGGTCCAAGCATCGGACGCGCTTGGGGCGACTACCGTTGCCAACCCCTTATCCCGCGATGCGTCTGATACACAGATAGTTCCGAGGCGGCCGAGGAGCCTCACCGCATAGCAATCGGGTTGCGAGGCAGATTATTGGGAAGGGAACCCCCTGGGATGCGGCTCAAGCAGTGCCCAAAGGGACTGGAATGCGGAATCACATCGAGAGACCCAAATGCTATACGAGGGCTCAAATCGAATTATCGATTTGGCCACGACATGGACGCATCGGAACGACTACCTTTGCCGAACCACTCGCAATTGCATCCATACCGAAACCAATAGACATTTCCGTTAGAGCCCTCGCATAGCATTCGGGAATCTCGCATGCCCCTCTAAATCGACCAATGCTGGCGCTCAATGAAAATCCGAGCGCTACCACCGTTCGAGCGCCAGCATTGGTCGAGTTAGAGGGGCACGGGGGAGAATGCTCCAGTCAACACCTCCCCTATATAAGTTATTTGTCCGATTCTCGCACAACCGTAGTCTGCCTCGTCGAATCAAACAACGGTCCCAGATTCCGACTTCCGTTCCGTAGAGACCCAAAAGCTAGATGGAGGCTCGCAAGAAAGAGAGTCGGCGCATAGCAATCGGGTTTCTCGAACGTTTAGGGACCGAGCTCACTTGCGGATAGGGCAAAATCCGCCAAGCAACCCAAAAGCTAGACGGGGGCTCGAATCGAATCGCCTAGGCGGCCACAACAACGACGTGTTGGATCGACTACCAGTGCCAAACCATTCAGCAAGACTAGTCTGTGTCGAGGCCGGATAGAGATTCTCAGAGAGCGCCCGCATAGCATTTAGGAGACCTGCCGCGTCCCTCACACTCGACAAATGGTGGTGCACGTTTATAAATCCGAGCGATCCCAACCCTTTCAAGCACCAACATCGGTCGAGATAGAGGGGCACGGAGGGGGCTGCGTGAGACAACACAGTCCCCTATATAAGTTATTTGTCCGATTCTCACACATCCGAAGAATGGTCATCAAATCGGACAACAGCCCAAACTTCCGACTTCCGTCCCAGAAAGCCCAAGAGCTATCTAAAACGTTCATGGCCGGAACTCGATCGCGGCTATACCAGTCCGCCAAGCAACCCAAAAGCTAGACTGGAGCTCTAGTCGAATCACCTCTGTGGCCATTGCAAGGACGTGTTGGAGCGACTACCATTGCCGAACCATTCCGCAGGTCGAGTCCATACCAAGGCCGCATAGAGATTCACGATGAGCTCCTGCATAGCAATCAGGAGACTTGCCGTGTCCATCACAATCGATAAATCCTGGTGCAAGATTTTTGCATCCGAGCGCTCCAACCAGTCGAGCACCAGCATCAATCGACATAAACGGGCACGGGGGGAGGATGCTCGAGAACACTACCTCCCCTATATAAGTTATTTGTCCGATTCTCAAGCAGCCGAAGTCTGGTCATCGAATCAGGTCAAAGACCACAACTTCCGACTTTACCCACAATGCAAGTCATCGAATCGAACATCGGCCCCCGAGTCGGACTCCATGCGTATGTCAGGTCATCGGACCCAAATTCCGCCTTCCTGCGCATGGCGGGCCATCAATATCAACTCGGTCATCGGACCCAAACTCCGCCTTTTTGCGTATGGCACGCCTTCAAATCGGTCATCGGACCCAAATTCCGCCTTCCTGTGCATGGCGGGCCATCAACATCAACTCGGTCATCGGACCCAAATTCCGCCTTTCTGCGCATGGCACGCCATCAACTCGGTCATCGGACCCAAATTCCGCCTTCCTGCGCATGGCAGGTCATCGGACACAAATTCAGACCTCGCCAATATGCCTACGTATCGAATCGGTCATCGGACCCAACTTCCGACTTCATCCATACTGTAGGGTCTTTGAGGTTGGCGCGGTGCGCTCAACCCAGGGAGTCGACCCATCGAAGCATACACCTCCCCTATATAAGCTATTTGTCCGATTCCCACACCTGTGTAGTTTGCACCTCTGACCAGGACATCGACCCCAACTTCCGAACTCGACTGCAACGACGGCACCAGCGCCTTGGTGCGCACCTTGCGACGCACAGTCCCAACATTCGCCTTCCTGCACATGGCAGGTCATCGGACCCAAATTCCGACCTCGCGAGTATGCCTACATATCGAATCGGTCATCGGACCCAACTTCCGACTTCATCCATACCGTAGGGTCTTTGAGGTTGGCGCGGTGCGCTCAACCCGGGGAGTCGACCCAACGAAGCATACACCTCCCCTATATAAGCTATTTGTCCGATTCCCACACCTGTGTAGTTTGCACCTCCGATCAAGACATCGACCCCAACTTCCGAACTCGCCTCCAACGACCGAACCAGCGCCTTGGTGCGCACCTTGCAACGCACAGTGCCAACATTCGCCTTCCTGCACGTGGCAGGTCATCGGACCCAAATTCCGACCTCGCGAGTATGCCTACATATCGAATCGGTCATCGGACCCAACTTCCGACTTCATCCATACCGTAGGGTCTTTGAGGTTGGCGCGGTGCGCTCAACCCGGGGAGTCGACCCAACGAAGCATACACCTCCCCTATATAAGCTATTTGTCCGATTCCCACACCTGTGTAGCTTGCACCTCCGATCAGGACATCGACCCCAACTTCCGAACTCGACTAAAAAGACCGCACCAGCGCCTTGGTGTGCACCTTGCAACGCACAGTGTCAACATTCGCCTTCCTGCACATGGCAGGTCATCGGACCCAAATTCCGACCTCATGAGCATACCTACTAATCGAATTGGTCATCGGACCCAACTTCCGACTTCATCCATACCGTAGGGTCTTTGAGGTTGGCGCGGTGCGCTCAACCTGGGGAGTCGACCCATCGAAGCATACACCTCCCCTATATAAGCTATTTGTCCGATTCCGACACCTGTGTAGTTTGCACCTCCGCTCAGGACATCGACCCCAACTTCCGAACTCGCCTGCAACGACCGAACCAGCGCCTTGGTGCGCACCAAAAGTGCGCACTTTTGGAGGGCACTTTTGTGCGCTCCAAAGGTGCGCACTTTTTGGAGGGCACTTTTCTGCGCTCCAAAGGTGCGCACTTTTGGAGGGCACTTTTTGGAGGGCACTTTTCTGCGCTCCAAAGGTGCGCACTTTTGGAGGGCACTTTTTGGAGGGCACTTTTCTGCGCTCCAAAGGTGCGCACTTTTGGAGGGCACTTTTTGGAGGGCACTTTTCTGCGCTCCAAAGGTGCGCACTTTTGGAGGGCACTTTTCTGCGCTCCAAAGGTGCGCACTTTTGGAGGGCACTTTTTGGAGGGCACTTTTCTGCGCTCCAAAGGTGCGCACTTTTGGAGGGCACTTTTTGGAGGGCACTTTTCTGCGCTCCAAAGGTGCGCACTTTTGGAGGGCACTTTTTGGAGGGCACTTTTCTGCGCTCCAAAGGTGCGCACTTTTGGAGGGCACTTTTGTGCACTCCAAAGGTGCGCACTTTTGGAGGGCACTTTTCCTGTGCTCCAAAGGTGCACACCTAGGTGAGCACCTTCGACCACACCTTGTAGCACACCAAACTCTGACTTTCGACTTCATCCGCAATGCAGGGTCTTTGAGGTTGGCGCAATGCGCACAACCAGGGGAGTCGACCCATCAAACCCAACACCTCCCCTATATAAGCTATTTGTCTGATTCTCATACATGCGTAGCCTGCAGGAGCAATTAGGACATCGACCCCAACTTTCGGCTTCTAAACGAAAACAAGGTCTTTGAGGTTGGTGTAATGCGAACAACTAGGGGAGTCAACCCATCAAACCCAACACCTCCCCTATATAAGCTATTTGTCTGATTCTCATACATGTGTAGTCTACAGGAGCAATTAGGACATCGACCCCAACTTTTGACTTCTTAACGAAAACAAGGTCTTTGAGGTTGACGTAATGCGCACAACCAGGGGAGTCGACCCATCAAACCCAACACCTCCCCTATATAAGCTATTTGTCCGATTCTCATACATGTGTAGCCTGCAGGAGCCATTAGGACATTGACCCCAACTTTTGACTTCTTAACGAAAACAAGGTCTTTGAGGTTGGCGTAATGCGCACAACCAAGGGAGTTGACCCATCAAACCCAACACCTCCCCTATATAAGCTATTTGTCTGATTCTCATACATGTGTAGCCTGCAACAACGATTAGGACATCCACCCCAACTTCTGAATTCGTCTGCGTTGACCGCACCAAAGGTGCACGCCTTGGTGCTCACCAAAATCCGACTTCCGACTTCTTCTGCTATGCGGGGTCTTTGAGGTTGGCGCAGTGCGCACAACCAGGGGAGTCAACCCACCGAATGCAACACCTCCCCTATATAAGCTATTTGTCTGATTCTCATACATGCGTAGACTGCAGCAATGATTAGGACATCCACCCCAACTTTTGACTTCTTAAACAAGACAGGGTCTTTGAAGTTGGTGCAGTGCACACAACCAGGGGAGTCGACCCATCAAACGCAACACCTCCCCTATATAAAGCTATTTGTCCGATTCTCATACGTGTAGTCTGCAGCAGCGATTAGGACATCGACCCCAACTTCCGAATTCGTTTGCATTGACCGCACCAAAGGTGCACGCCTTGGTGTGCACCCTGGAGTGCACTTTGGTGCTCACCTCGGTGCACACTTTGGTGTGCACCTCGGTGTGCACCAAAGGTGCGCACCTTGGAGCGCACCAAAGGTGTACACTTTGGAGCGCACCACATAGGGTCTTTGAGAGGTTGGCGCAGTGCGCACACCAAGGTGGGTGTTGAGGTGCGTGCCGAGGTGGGTGGGTGCTAGGGTGCGCTCCATGGTGGGTGCCAGGGTGGGTGCGTGCTAGGGTGGATTCCAAAGAGGGTCATAGGGTGGGTGCCAAGGTGGGTTGGTGATATAGTGGGTTCAAAGGTGGGTACTAGGGTGGGTTCCAAGGTGGGTCACAAGTTGGGTGCCAGGATGCGTGGGTGTTAGGTTGGGTGCCAAGGTGGGCTCCTGCGTGGGTGGGTGCTAGGGTGGGTTTCAAGGTGGACGCGAGGGCGGGTGCCAAGGTGGGTAACAAGTTGGGTGTTAGGATGGGTGAGTGCTAGAGTGGGTGCCAAGGTGGGTGGGTGCTAAGGTGGATGCCAAGGTGGTTCACAGGGTGGGTGGGTTCTAGGGTGAGTTCCAAGGTGGGTCACAGGTTCAGTGCTAGGGTGGGTGTCAAGGCGGGTGTCGAGGTGCCTGGGTGCTAGGGTGTGGATGCCAATGTGGGTCATAGGGTGGGTACTAGGGTGGGCTGCAATGTGGGTGCCAAGGTGGGTAACATGCTCGGTGGGTTCTAAATTGGGTGCCAGGGTGGGTGTGCACCCACCTTGCCCGAGGTGGGTGCCAAGGTGCCAGTGTGGGTGGGTGCTAAGGTGGATGCCAAGGTGGGTGAGAAGGTGGGTGATAGGTTGAGTGGTAGGATGGGTGGGTGCCAAGATGGGTCACAGGGTGGGTGCAAGGGTGGGTAGGTGCTAGGGTTGGTGTCAGGGTGGGTGGGTGCTAGGTTGGGTTCCAAGGTGGGTGCGAGGGTGAGTGTCAAGGTGGGTCACAGGTTAGGTGCTAGGATGGGTGAGTGCTAGGGTGCAAAGGTGCCAGGGTGGGTGCTAGGATGGGTCGATGCTAGGGTGAGTGGCAAGGTGGGTCCACAAGTGTCAAGGTGGGTGCCGAGGTGGGTGCCAAGTCGGCGACTGCTATGGTGGATGCCAAGGTGGGTCACGGGGTGGGTGCCAAGTTGCTAGGTTGGGTTCCAAGGTGGGTGCCAACGTGGGTGCTAGGGTGCGTGGGTTAAAGGGTGTGTCACAACGTGGGTGCCAGGATGGGTGCGCACCCACACTGGCCAAGACGGGTGCGGGTGCAAGGTTGGGTTCCAAGCCCGGTCACAGGCTGGGTGCTAGGATGGGTGGGTGCCAAGGTGGGCACCAGGGTGGGTGCACCCACCCTGGCCAAGGTGGGTCACGGGGTGGGTCCTAGGGTGGGTAACGGGGTGGGTACTAAGGTGCGTGCCAAGGTGGGTCATAGGGTGGGTGCCAAGGTGGGCACCAGGGTGGGTGTGCACCAACCCTAGCCAGGGTAGGTCACGGGGTGGTTGTCGGGGTGGGCGTCAAGGAGCCAAGGTGGGTGGCAAGTAGCCAAGTTGCGTGCCAAGGTGGGTGTCGGGGTGGGTGCCAAGGATCCAAGGTGGGTGCCAAGGAACCAAGGTGGGTGTCTGGGTGGGTGCCGAGGTGGGAGCCAGGGTGGGTCCCAAGGTGAGTGCAAAGGTGGGTGCCAGGGTCAAGGTGAGTGCCAATGTGGGTTCCAAGGTGCCAGGGTCAGGGTGAGTGCCAATGTGGGTTCAAAGGTGCTAAGTTGGGTGCGAGGTTGGGTGCGAGGGTGGGTGGGTGCCAAGGTGTGCTAGGTGGAAGCCCGGGTGGGTCGGCATCCCATGGGTGTCGAGTTGGGTGCCTGATGGGTGCTTCTTGTCAAGTTTTAGTCGTCGGGACTCATTTCGAGCCTTAGAGGTCGTTTCTTGTCCGGTTGCCCTGTCTTCGACCTGGGAACCCAATTTTGGTCCTCGGGTCCCATTTTTTTTTGTCTCGCATCCCACTTTTGGCCTGTGGCCTTTTCGGGGTCGATTCTCGTTTTGGGCATCAGAGCATGTTTCTTCTCCTAAAACCCAATATTTGTTTATTAAGTCTCGGAACACATTTTTGTTCTCGTGGACCCATCATGGGTCTTGGAACGCATTTGTGGTCCTTGGGTCCCATTTTGCATCCCGAAACTTGTGTTTTGGTGCTTGATCCCTATTTTGGGTGCCCACCTTGCACCAAGTGCGCACCCGGGGCAAACCGAGCGCCTTGGTGCACCGGGGCAAGATCGAGCGTGCACCCGAGGCGCCCCGAACATGCACCAAGGTGCACTCGGCCCACATGTGAGCGCAGGTCGTTGCGCCCGAGGTGGTGTGTGGGCACCGCGTTGCAGACGGGACACTGCACGCACACGACGCCCCCTCCAGGTGCACGCACGTAGGCCGGGCCGGGTGCACACCCGACGCCCTAGCAAGGTGCGCGCACCCGGGCAGGGCTCACACTTGGCGAACGGGGCGCACTTCGCGAGGGAGGGTGTGCACCTCGACGGGGGTGGGTGGCCGGGGTGGATTCGCACGTGGGTCGCGGTTTGCTAAGTACACACTGCGACAAGCTCATAACGGGTGCGATCATACCAGCATTAGTGCACCGGATCCCATCAGAACTCCGCAGTTAAGCGCGCTTGGGCCGGAGTAGTACTGGGATGGGTGACCTCCCGGGAAGTCCCGGTGTTGCACCCTTTTTTAGTTTTTCGCCGGGCGTCGCAATGCTATTTGAATAAACCTTTTGCCCGTTTGCGTTCTCGTCGGGGCCGGGCCGGGCCGGGGTGCGCTGCCCGCACTACCGCGCGCGCGGGGGCGACACCGAGCGCGCACCCGAGGCACCCCGAGCACACAGGCCACGGTGCAACCCGGGCGTTGTGCGCGCACCCCGGTGCGCCCGAGGTGCTGCGCGCGCACCCAGGTGAAATCGGTGTGCACCTCGGCCAGTGCGCGCTCGGTCGAGTCGCGCACGTTGGCCAAGGTGCACGGTGATGTTTCTTACTCTAAGGTTCCGCACCAGACGCCCGGGACAGGTGAGCGAAGCTGGGCGGGGCCGGGTGCGCGGCCGGGGCAGGTGCACGCAGCTGGAGAGAGCTTTGGAGCACACTTCGGAGCGCACCAATGATGCGCTCCATTCAAAAGTTTCCTGAAAAGGCAAAAAAAGTTGAGATTATAGAATTTCCCACTTGAGAGATTGTAAAAAAAAAAAATTTAAAATGAAGGAAACGCGGGTGCCAAGGTGTGCGCAGCCCAGCCAAGGTGTGCGCACCAAGGCGCCCACCCTGGCGAAGGTGCACGCAAGGTGCGCACCCGAGGCAAACCGGACAATTAACCCAACTTTCGACTTCGCGCGCACCTTGGAGCGCACTTCGGAGCGCTCCTTGGTGCGCACCAATCTTGGGCACCTCGGAGTGCACCATGGCGCCCACCAAGGTGCGCACCCGGGGCAAACCGAGCTCCGACTTCGTGCGCACCTTGGAGCGCACGAAAGGTGCGCACCATGGCGCCCACCAAGGTGCGCAGCCCAGCCAAGGCGTGCGCATCAAGGTGCGCACCCTGGCGAAGGTGCGCACCCGGGGCAAACCGAGCTCCGACTTCGTGCGCACCTTGGAGCGCACAAAAGGTGCGCAACCCAGCCAAGGTGTGCGCACCCCGGTCAAACCGAGCTCCGAATCGTGCGCACCAGAGGTGCACGCCATCGTGCGCACCTTGGAGCACACTTCGGAGCCCTCCTTGGTGCGCGCCGATGTTGCGCACCTCGGAGCGCACCCGGGGAAAACAATGCAATTAACCCGACTTTCGACTTCGTGGGCACCTCGGAGCGCTCTCGGGTTCGCACCTCGGAGCACACCGAGGTGCGCACCTTTGATGCGCTGCCTTCACCAATTTCCAGAAAAGGCAAGAAAACATTGAGAAGGTGTGCGCACCGAGGTGCCCACCCTGGCGAAGGTGCACGCGAGGTGCGCACCCGGGGCAAACCGGGCTCCGACTTCGTGCACGCCGCACCTTGGAGCACACTTCGGAGCGCTCCTTGGTGCGCACCAGGGCGCGCAACCCAGCCGAGGTGCCCACCCCGGCGAAGGTGCACGCGAGGTGCGCACCCGGGGCAAACCGGGCTCCGACTTCGTGCACGCCATGGTGCCCACCGCGGCGAAGGTGCACGCGAGGTGCGCACCCGGGGCAAACCGGGCTCCGACTTCGTGCACGCCGCACCTTGGAGCACACTTCGGAGCGCTCCTTGGTGCGCACCATGGTGCCCACCAGGGCGCGCAACCCCGCCGAAGGTGCACGCGAGGTGCGCACCCGGGGCAAACCGGGCTCCGACTTCGTGCACGCCGCACCTTGGAGCACACTTCGGAGCGCTCCTTGGTGCGCACCATGGTGCCCACCAGGGCGCGCAACCCCGCCGAAGGTGCACGCGAGGTGCGCACCCGGGGCAAACCGGGCTCCGACTTCGTGCACGCCATGGTGCGCACCGCGGCGAAGGTGCGCACCCGGGGCAAACCGGGCTCCGACTTCGTGCACGCCGCACCTTGGAGCACACTTCGGAGCGCTCCTTGGTGCGCACCAGGGCGCGCAACCCAGCCGAGGTGCCCACCCCGGCGAAGGTGCACGCGAGGTGCGTACCCGGGGCAAACCGGGCTCCGACTTCGTGCACGCCGCACCTTGGAGCACACTTCGGAGCGCTCCTTGGTGCGCACCATGGTGCCCACCAGGCCGCGCAACCCAGCCAAGGTGTGCGCACCAAGGTGCACGCGAGGTGCGCACCCGGGGCAAACCGGGGTCCGACTTCGTGCACGCCGCACCTTGGAGCACACATCGGGGCGCTCCCGGGTTCGCACCGGCGTTGCGCACCGTGGTGGGCACCTCGGAGCACACCAAGGTGGGCAGCGAGGTGCGCACCTTTGATGCGATGCCTTCACTAATTTCCATAAAAGGCAAAAAAAAAACGAGATTTTAAAATTTCCGTTTTGAAAGATAGTGAGAAAAAGGGAATGCTGGTGCCATCTTGAGCCCGCCCTGGTGCGCAGCCCAGCCAAGGTGTGCGCACCAAGGTGCCCACCCTGGCGAAGGTGCGCGCCCGGGCAATTAACCCAACTTCCAACTTCGCGCGCGCCAGGGTGGGAGCGCACCCAACAACCGGGCCTGGGAAGAGCCAATGCGAGAAACCCCACCAAACGCTCTGACAAAAAAAGAGGGGGCGCTCCAGTAACCCCGCTTCGGAGCGCACCCTGGGCAAACCCAGCCAAGGTGCCCACCCCGGCCAAGGTGCAGGCGAGGTGCGCACCCGGGGCAAACCGGGCTCCGACAACGTGCACGCCGCACCTTGGAGCACACTTCGTAGCGCTCCCGGGTGCGCACCTCAGAGCACACCAAGGTGGGCAGCGAGGTGCGCACCTTTGATGCGCTGCCTTCACTAATTTCCAGAAAAGGCAAAAAAAAAAGGAGATTTTAAAATTTCCGTTTTGAAAGATAGTGAAAAAAACGGAACGCGCGTGCCATCTTGAGCCCGCCCTGGTGCGCAGCCCAGGTAAGGTGCCCACCCTGGCAAAGGTGCGCACCCGGGCAATTAACCCTACTTCCGACTTCGTGCGCGCCAGGGTGGCAACCGGGCCTCGGAAGAGCCAATGCGAGAAACCCCACCAAACGCTCCGACAAAAAAAGAGGCGGCGCTCCAATAACCCCGCTTCGGAGCGCAGCCGGGGCAAACCCAGCCAAGGTGCCCACCCCGACGAAGGTGCACGCGAGGTGCGCACCCGGGGCAAACCGGGCTCCGACAACGTGCACGCAGCACCTTGGAGCACACTTCGAAGCACTCCCGGGTGCCCACCGGCGTTGCGCACCGTGGTGGGCAGCGAGGTGCGCACCTTTGATGCGCTGCCTTCACTAATTTCCAGAAAAAGGCAAAAAAAAATGAGATTTTAAAATTTCCGTTTTGAAAGATAGTGAAAAAAAAGGAACGCGGGTGCCATCTTGAGCCCGCCCTGGTGCGCAGCCCAGGCAAGGCATGCGCACCAAGGTGCCCACCCGAGGTGCACACCCGGGGCAAACCGGGCTCCGACTTCGTGCAGGCCGCACCTTGGAGCACACTTCGGAGCGCTCCTTGGTGCGCACCATGGTGCCCACCAGG
>NW_026728837.1:1817500-1832500 GCF_030272615.1 Cryptomeria japonica | reverse complement strand
ACACACACAAGCATCCTCGGAAGAGGACAGTTCGAGTGACAGGTCAAATCCAAGAGTTCCGAAGACTACCTCCAGGAACAATCGGGAACAAGACCGATTACAAGTCGTCGAGTCTGTTACTGGGCGAACACGAGATGCGCACAGGAAATCGATCAGCCCTCACAATGGCCCAAGGCCAGAGATCGGACTGCTACGATTTACCCCAACAATCATCGTGCCACTCTTCGCAGAGAGGTGATAGACGCCAACGAGCCCGCGCATAGCAATCGAGGTGTAAAAAGGGCGTTGAAGGCAGGAAGCCTGGACGAAAGAGGCTACGAGGTCACCTCGAAGCGGTCTAAGAATCGGGCGCACTTGGGGCGACTACCAGTGCCAACCCCTTATCCCGCGGTGCGTCCGACACACAGAAATTTCCAAGGCGGCCAAGGAGCCTCCCCGCATAGCAATCGGGGTGTGAGGTTACGGATGCAGCATTGATAGCAATCGAGGTGTGAGGCGAAGGATGCAGAAGTGAGAGCCGAGGGATGTAGCAGAGATAGCAATCGGGGTGTGTGATGCAGAAGAGATAGCAATCGAGGTGTGCGGTGGGAAGGGCCCAGCAGCCAGAATGCATGAAGCGACGGATGAAGCAGTGATGACAACCGGGCTGTGAGGAGAGGAGGGATGCAGCCAAGAAAGCAATCAGGGCTCGAGGCAAGGGATGCATCAAGGATAGCAATCATGTTGTGAGGCGAGATTCCAAAGGCTAAACGTGAGAGGCTGCAGGGTCGACTCAGAGAGGTCTATGCATGTGAGAGGCTGAAAGCAAGGTCGACTCGGAGCGGTCTATGCATCGGGCGCGCTTGGGGCGACTACCAGTGCCAACCCCTTATCCCGCGACGCGTCCGACAAAGAGAACGTTCCAAGGCGGCAGAGGAGGTTACCAGCCGAAGGATGCAGTAGCAATAACAGGTATAGTTCCGCGGCGGCCGAGAAGACTCACCGCATAGGAATCGGGATGCGAGGCGAGGGATGCGGCGGGAAGGCCCCGACGGCTAAACGGAAGAGGCTGCAGGGCCGCCTCGGAATGGTCCAAGCATCGGATGCGATTGGGACGACTACCAGTGCCAACCCCTTATCCCGCGATGCGTCCGATACACAGATAGTTCCAAGGCGGCCGAGGAGCCTCACCGCATATCAATCGGGGTGCGAGGCGAGGGATGGGGCGGGAAGGCCCCAACGGCTAGACGGAAGAGGCTTCAGGGCCACCTCGGAATGGTCCAAGCATCGGACGCGCTTGGGGCGACTGCCAGTGCCAACCCCTTATCCCGCGATGCGTCCGATACACAGATGGTTCCAAGGCGGCCGAGGAGCCTCACCGCATAGCAATCGGGGGTGCGAGGCGAGGGATGGGGCGGGAAGGCCCCAACGGCTAGACGGAAGAGGCTTCAGGGCCGCCTAGGAATGGTCCAAGCATCGGACACGCTTGGGGCGACTACCAGTGACAGCCCCCTATCCCGCGATGCGTCCGATACGAAGATGGTTCCAAGGCGGCCGAGGAGCCTCACCGCATAGCAATCGGGGTGCGAGGTGGGGGATGCGGCGAGATGGCCCCAACGGCTAGACGGAAGAGGCCACAGGGCCGCGTCGGAATAGTCCAAGCATCGGACGCGCTTGGGGCGACTACCAGTGACAACCCCTTATCCCGCGATGCGTCCGATACGAAGATAGTTCCAAGGCGGCCGAGGAGCCTCACCGCATAGCAATCGGGGTGCGAGGTGGGGGATGCGGCGAGATGGCCCCAACGGCTAGACGGAAGAGGCTGCAGGGCCGCCTCGGAATAGTCCAAGCATCGGACGCGCTTGGGGCCACTACCAGTGACAACCCCTTATCCCGCAATGCGTCCGATACGAAGATAGTTCCAAGGCGGCCGAAGAGCCTCACCGCATAGCAATCGGGGTGCGAGGTGGGGGATGCGGCGAGATGGCCCCAACGGCTAGACGGAAGAGGCCACAGGGCCGCCTCGGAATAGTCCAAGCATCGGACGCGCTTGGGGCGACTACCAGTGACAACCCCTTATCCCGCGATGCGTCCGATACGAAGATAGTTCCCAGGCGGCCGAGGAGCCTCACCGCATAGCAATCGGGGTGCGAGGCGAGGGATGCGGCGAGATGGCCCCAAAGGCTAGACGGAAGAGGCTGCAGGGCTGCCTCGGAATAGTCCAAGCATCGGACGCGCTTGGGGCGACTACCACTGCCAACCCCTTATCCCGCGATGCGTCCGATACACAGATAGTTCCGAGGCGGCCGAGGAGGTGGGGGATGCAGCATGGCCCCAACGGCTAGACGGAAGAGGCTGCAGGGCCGCCTCGGAATAGTCCAAGCATCGGACGCGCTTGGGGCGACTACCAGTGACAACCCCTTATCCCGCGATGCGTCCGATACACAGATAGTTCCGAGGCGGCCAAGGAGCCTCACCGCATAGCAATCGTGGTGCGAGGTGGGGGATGCGGCGAGATGGCCCCAACGGCTAGACGGAAGAGGCTGCAGGGCCGCCTCGGAATGGTCCAAGCATCGGATGCGCTTGGGGCGACTACCACTGCCAACCCCTTATCCCGCGATGCGTCCGATACACAGATAGTTCCAAGGCGGCCGAGGAGCCTCACAGCATAGCAATCAGGGTGCGAGGCGAGGGATGCGGCGAGAAAGCCCCAACGGCTAGAGGGAAGAGGCTTCAGGTCCGCCTCGGAATGGTCCAAGCATCGGACGCGCTTGGGGCGACTACCAGTGACAACCCCTTATCCCGCGACGCGTCCGATACACAGATAGTTCCAAGGCGGCCGAGGAGCCTCACCGCATAGCAATCGGGGTGCGAGGCGAGGGATGCGGCGAGAAGGACCCAACGGCTACACGGAAGAGGCTTCGGGGCCGCCTCGGAATGGTCCAAGCATCGGACGCGCTTGGGGCGACTACCAGTGACAACCCCTTATCCCGCGACGCGTCCGATACACAGATAGTTCCAAGGCGGCCGAGGAGCCTCACCGCATAGCAATCGGGGTGCGAGGCGAGGGATGCGGCGAGAAGGACCCAACGGCTACACGGAAGAGGCTTCGGGGCCGCCTCGGAATGGTCCAAGCATCGGACGCGCTTGGGGCGACTACCAGTGACAACCCCTTATCCCGCGACGCGTCCGATACACAGATAGTTCCAAGGCGGCCGAGGAGCCTCACCGCATAGCAATCGGGGTGCGAGGCGAGGGATGCGGCGAGAAGGACCCAACGGCTAGACGGAAGAGGCTTCGGGTCCGCCTCGGAATGGTCCAAGCATCGGACGCGCTTGGGGCGACTACCAGTGACAACCCCTTATCCCGCGACGCGTCCGATACACAGATAGTTCCAAGGCGGCCGAGGAGCCTCACCGCATAGCAATCGGGGTGCGAGGCGAGGGATGCGGCGAGAAGGACCCAACGGCTAGACGGAAGAGGCTTCGGGTCCGCCTCGGAATGGTCCAAGCATCGGACGCGCTTGGGGCGACTACCAGTGACAACCCCTTATCCCGCGACGCGTCCGATACACAGATAGTTCCAAGGCGGCCGAGGAGCCTCACCGCATAGCAATCGGGGTGCGAGGCGAGGGATGCGGCGAGAAGGACCCAACGGCTAGACGGAAGAGGCTTCGGGTCCGCCTCGGAATGGTCCAAGCATCGGACGCGCTTGGGGCGACTACCAGTGACAACCCCTTATCCCGCGACGCGTCCGATACACAGATAGTTCCGAGGCGGCCGAGGAGCCTCACCGCATAGCAATCGGGGTGCGAGGCGAAGGATGCGGCGAGAAGGACCCAACGGCTAGACGGAAGAGGCTTCGGGTCCGCCTCGGAATGGTCTAAGCATCGGACGCGCTTGGGGCGACTACCAGTGACAACCCCTTATCCCGCGACGCGTCCGATACACAGATAGTTCCAAGGCGGCCGAGGAGCCTCACCGCATAGCAATCGGGGTGCGAGGCGAGGGATGCGGCGAGAAGGACCCAACGGCTAGACGGAAGAGGCTTCAGGGCCGCCTCGGAATGGTCCAAGCATCGAACGCGCTTGGGGCGACTACCAGTGACAACCCCTTATCCCGCGACGCGTCCGATACACAGATAGTTCCGAGGCGGCCGAGGAGCCTCACCGCATAGCAATCGGGGTGCGAGGCGAGGGATGCGGCGAGAAGGACCCAACGGCTAGACGGAAGAGGCTTCAGGGCCGCCTCGGAATGGTCCAAGCATCGGACGCGCTTGGGGCGACTACCAGTGACAACCCCTTATCCCGCGACGCGTCCGATACACAGATAGTTCCGAGGCGGCCGAGGAGCCTCACCGCATAGCAATCGGGGTGCGAGGCGAGGGATGCGGCGAGAAGGACCCAACGGCTAGACGGAAGAGGCTTCAGGGCCGCCTCGGAATGGTCCAAGCATCGGACGCGCTTGGGGCGACTACCAATGACAACCCCTTATCCCGCGACGCGTCCGATACACAGATAGTTCCGAGGCGGCCGAGGAGCCTCACCGCATAGCAATCGGGGTGCGAGGCGAGGGATGCGGCGAGAAGGACCCAACGGCTAGACGGAAGAGGCTTCAGGGCCGCCTCGGAATGGTCCAAGCATCGGACGCGCTTGGGGCGACTACCAGTGACAACCCCTTATCCCGCGACGCGTCCGATACACAGATAGTTCCGAGGCGGCCGAGGAGCCTCACCGCATAGCAATCGGGGTGCGAGGCGAGGGATGCGGCGAGAAGGACCCAACGGCTAGACGGAAGAGGCTTCAGGGCCGCCTCGGAATGGTCCAAGCATCGGACGCGCTTGGGGCGACTACCGTTGCCAACCCCTTATCCCGCGATGCGTCTGATACACAGATAGTTCCGAGGCGGCCGAGGAGCCTCACCGCATAGCAATCGGGTTGCGAGGCAGATTATTGGGAAGGGAACCCCCTGGGATGCGGCTCAAGCAGTGCCCAAAGGGACTGGAATGCGGAATCACATCGAGAGACCCAAATGCTATACGAGGGCTCAAATCGAATTATCGATTTGGCCACGACATGGACGCATCGGAACGACTACCTTTGCCGAACCACTCGCAATTGCATCCATACCGAAACCAATAGACATTTCCGTTAGAGCCCTCGCATAGCATTCGGGAATCTCGCATGCCCCTCTAAATCGACCAATGCTGGCGCTCAATGAAAATCCGAGCGCTACCACCGTTCGAGCGCCAGCATTGGTCGAGTTAGAGGGGCACGGGGGAGAATGCTCCAGTCAACACCTCCCCTATATAAGTTATTTGTCCGATTCTCGCACAACCGTAGTCTGCCTCGTCGAATCAAACAACGGTCCCAGATTCCGACTTCCGTTCCGTAGAGACCCAAAAGCTAGATGGAGGCTCGCAAGAAAGAGAGTCGGCGCATAGCAATCGGGTTTCTCGAACGTTTAGGGACCGAGCTCACTTGCGGATAGGGCAAAATCCGCCAAGCAACCCAAAAGCTAGACGGGGGCTCGAATCGAATCGCCTAGGCGGCCACAACAACGACGTGTTGGATCGACTACCAGTGCCAAACCATTCAGCAAGACTAGTCTGTGTCGAGGCCGGATAGAGATTCTCAGAGAGCGCCCGCATAGCATTTAGGAGACCTGCCGCGTCCCTCACACTCGACAAATGGTGGTGCACGTTTATAAATCCGAGCGATCCCAACCCTTTCAAGCACCAACATCGGTCGAGATAGAGGGGCACGGAGGGGGCTGCGTGAGACAACACAGTCCCCTATATAAGTTATTTGTCCGATTCTCACACATCCGAAGAATGGTCATCAAATCGGACAACAGCCCAAACTTCCGACTTCCGTCCCAGAAAGCCCAAGAGCTATCTAAAACGTTCATGGCCGGAACTCGATCGCGGCTATACCAGTCCGCCAAGCAACCCAAAAGCTAGACTGGAGCTCTAGTCGAATCACCTCTGTGGCCATTGCAAGGACGTGTTGGAGCGACTACCATTGCCGAACCATTCCGCAGGTCGAGTCCATACCAAGGCCGCATAGAGATTCACGATGAGCTCCTGCATAGCAATCAGGAGACTTGCCGTGTCCATCACAATCGATAAATCCTGGTGCAAGATTTTTGCATCCGAGCGCTCCAACCAGTCGAGCACCAGCATCAATCGACATAAACGGGCACGGGGGGAGGATGCTCGAGAACACTACCTCCCCTATATAAGTTATTTGTCCGATTCTCAAGCAGCCGAAGTCTGGTCATCGAATCGGGTCAAAGACCACAACTTCCGACTTTACCCACAATGCAAGTCATCGAATCGAACATCGGCCCCCGAGTCGGACTCCATGCGTATGTCAGGTCATCGGACCCAAATTCCGCCTTCCTGCGCATGGCGGGCCATCAATATCAACTCGGTCATCGGACCCAAACTCCGCCTTTTTGCGTATGGCACGCCTTCAAATCGGTCATCGGACCCAAATTCCGCCTTCCTGTGCATGGCGGGCCATCAACATCAACTCGGTCATCGGACCCAAATTCCGCCTTTCTGCGCATGGCACGCCATCAACTCGGTCATCGGACCCAAATTCCGCCTTCCTGCGCATGGCAGGTCATCGGACACAAATTCAGACCTCGCCAATATGCCTACGTATCGAATCGGTCATCGGACCCAACTTCCGACTTCATCCATACTGTAGGGTCTTTGAGGTTGGCGCGGTGCGCTCAACCCAGGGAGTCGACCCATCGAAGCATACACCTCCCCTATATAAGCTATTTGTCCGATTCCCACACCTGTGTAGTTTGCACCTCTGACCAGGACATCGACCCCAACTTCCGAACTCGACTGCAACGACGGCACCAGCGCCTTGGTGCGCACCTTGCGACGCACAGTCCCAACATTCGCCTTCCTGCACATGGCAGGTCATCGGACCCAAATTCCGACCTCGCGAGTATGCCTACATATCGAATCGGTCATCGGACCCAACTTCCGACTTCATCCATACCGTAGGGTCTTTGAGGTTGGCGCGGTGCGCTCAACCCGGGGAGTCGACCCAACGAAGCATACACCTCCCCTATATAAGCTATTTGTCCGATTCCCACACCTGTGTAGTTTGCACCTCCGATCAAGACATCGACCCCAACTTCCGAACTCGCCTCCAACGACCGAACCAGCGCCTTGGTGCGCACCTTGCAACGCACAGTGCCAACATTCGCCTTCCTGCACGTGGCAGGTCATCGGACCCAAATTCCGACCTCGCGAGTATGCCTACATATCGAATCGGTCATCGGACCCAACTTCCGACTTCATCCATACCGTAGGGTCTTTGAGGTTGGCGCGGTGCGCTCAACCCGGGGAGTCGACCCAACGAAGCATACACCTCCCCTATATAAGCTATTTGTCCGATTCCCACACCTGTGTAGCTTGCACCTCCGATCAGGACATCGACCCCAACTTCCGAACTCGACTAAAAAGACCGCACCAGCGCCTTGGTGTGCACCTTGCAACGCACAGTGTCAACATTCGCCTTCCTGCACATGGCAGGTCATCGGACCCAAATTCCGACCTCATGAGCATACCTACTAATCGAATTGGTCATCGGACCCAACTTCCGACTTCATCCATACCGTAGGGTCTTTGAGGTTGGCGCGGTGCGCTCAACCTGGGGAGTCGACCCATCGAAGCATACACCTCCCCTATATAAGCTATTTGTCCGATTCCGACACCTGTGTAGTTTGCACCTCCGCTCAGGACATCGACCCCAACTTCCGAACTCGCCTGCAACGACCGAACCAGCGCCTTGGTGCGCACCAAAAGTGCGCACTTTTGGAGGGCACTTTTGTGCGCTCCAAAGGTGCGCACTTTTGGAGGGCACTTTTCTGCGCTCCAAAGGTGCGCACTTTTGGAGGGCACTTTTTGGAGGGCACTTTTCTGCGCTCCAAAGGTGCGCACTTTTGGAGGGCACTTTTTGGAGGGCACTTTTCTGCGCTCCAAAGGTGCGCACTTTTGGAGGGCACTTTTTGGAGGGCACTTTTCTGCGCTCCAAAGGTGCGCACTTTTGGAGGGCACTTTTTGGAGGGCACTTTTCTGCGCTCCAAAGGTGCGCACTTTTGGAGGGCACTTTTTGGAGGGCACTTTTCTGCGCTCCAAAGGTGCGCACTTTTGGAGGGCACTTTTCTGCGCTCCAAAGGTGCGCACTTTTGGAGGGCACTTTTTGGAGGGCACTTTTCTGCGCTCCAAAGGTGCGCACTTTTGGAGGGCACTTTTCTGCGCTCCAAAGGTGCGCACTTTTGGAGGGCACTTTTTGGAGGGCACTTTTCTGCGCTCCAAAGGTGCGCACTTTTGGAGGGCACTTTTGTGCACTCCAAAGGTGCGCACTTTTGGAGGGCACTTTTCCTGTGCTCCAAAGGTGCACACCTAGGTGAGCACCTTCGACCACACCTTGTAGCACACCAAACTCTGACTTTCGACTTCATCCGCAATGCAGGGTCTTTGAGGTTGGCGCAATGCGCACAACCAGGGGAGTCGACCCATCAAACCCAACACCTCCCCTATATAAGCTATTTGTCTGATTCTCATACATGCGTAGCCTGCAGGAGCAATTAGGACATCGACCCCAACTTTCGGCTTCTAAACGAAAACAAGGTCTTTGAGGTTGGTGTAATGCGAACAACTAGGGGAGTCAACCCATCAAACCCAACACCTCCCCTATATAAGCTATTTGTCTGATTCTCATACATGTGTAGTCTACAGGAGCAATTAGGACATCGACCCCAACTTTTGACTTCTTAACGAAAACAAGGTCTTTGAGGTTGACGTAATGCGCACAACCAGGGGAGTCGACCCATCAAACCCAACACCTCCCCTATATAAGCTATTTGTCCGATTCTCATACATGTGTAGCCTGCAGGAGCCATTAGGACATTGACCCCAACTTTTGACTTCTTAACGAAAACAAGGTCTTTGAGGTTGGCGTAATGCGCACAACCAAGGGAGTTGACCCATCAAACCCAACACCTCCCCTATATAAGCTATTTGTCTGATTCTCATACATGTGTAGCCTGCAACAACGATTAGGACATCCACCCCAACTTCTGAATTCGTCTGCGTTGACCGCACCAAAGGTGCACGCCTTGGTGCTCACCAAAATCCGACTTCCGACTTCTTCTGCTATGCGGGGTCTTTGAGGTTGGCGCAGTGCGCACAACCAGGGGAGTCAACCCACCGAATGCAACACCTCCCCTATATAAGCTATTTGTCTGATTCTCATACATGCGTAGACTGCAGCAATGATTAGGACATCCACCCCAACTTTTGACTTCTTAAACAAGACAGGGTCTTTGAAGTTGGTGCAGTGCACACAACCAGGGGAGTCGACCCATCAAACGCAACACCTCCCCTATATAAAGCTATTTGTCCGATTCTCATACGTGTAGTCTGCAGCAGCGATTAGGACATCGACCCCAACTTCCGAATTCGTTTGCATTGACCGCACCAAAGGTGCACGCCTTGGTGTGCACCCTGGAGTGCACTTTGGTGCTCACCTCGGTGCACACTTTGGTGTGCACCTCGGTGTGCACCAAAGGTGCGCACCTTGGAGCGCACCAAAGGTGTACACTTTGGAGCGCACCACATAGGGTCTTTGAGAGGTTGGCGCAGTGCGCACACCAAGGTGGGTGTTGAGGTGCGTGCCGAGGTGGGTGGGTGCTAGGGTGCGCTCCATGGTGGGTGCCAGGGTGGGTGCGTGCTAGGGTGGATTCCAAAGAGGGTCATAGGGTGGGTGCCAAGGTGGGTTGGTGATATAGTGGGTTCAAAGGTGGGTACTAGGGTGGGTTCCAAGGTGGGTCACAAGTTGGGTGCCAGGATGCGTGGGTGTTAGGTTGGGTGCCAAGGTGGGCTCCTGCGTGGGTGGGTGCTAGGGTGGGTTTCAAGGTGGACGCGAGGGCGGGTGCCAAGGTGGGTAACAAGTTGGGTGTTAGGATGGGTGAGTGCTAGAGTGGGTGCCAAGGTGGGTGGGTGCTAAGGTGGATGCCAAGGTGGTTCACAGGGTGGGTGGGTTCTAGGGTGAGTTCCAAGGTGGGTCACAGGTTCAGTGCTAGGGTGGGTGTCAAGGCGGGTGTCGAGGTGCCTGGGTGCTAGGGTGTGGATGCCAATGTGGGTCATAGGGTGGGTACTAGGGTGGGCTGCAATGTGGGTGCCAAGGTGGGTAACATGCTCGGTGGGTTCTAAATTGGGTGCCAGGGTGGGTGTGCACCCACCTTGCCCGAGGTGGGTGCCAAGGTGCCAGTGTGGGTGGGTGCTAAGGTGGATGCCAAGGTGGGTGAGAAGGTGGGTGATAGGTTGAGTGGTAGGATGGGTGGGTGCCAAGATGGGTCACAGGGTGGGTGCAAGGGTGGGTAGGTGCTAGGGTTGGTGTCAGGGTGGGTGGGTGCTAGGTTGGGTTCCAAGGTGGGTGCGAGGGTGAGTGTCAAGGTGGGTCACAGGTTAGGTGCTAGGATGGGTGAGTGCTAGGGTGCAAAGGTGCCAGGGTGGGTGCTAGGATGGGTCGATGCTAGGGTGAGTGGCAAGGTGGGTCCACAAGTGTCAAGGTGGGTGCCGAGGTGGGTGCCAAGTCGGCGACTGCTATGGTGGATGCCAAGGTGGGTCACGGGGTGGGTGCCAAGTTGCTAGGTTGGGTTCCAAGGTGGGTGCCAACGTGGGTGCTAGGGTGCGTGGGTTAAAGGGTGTGTCACAACGTGGGTGCCAGGATGGGTGCGCACCCACACTGGCCAAGACGGGTGCGGGTGCAAGGTTGGGTTCCAAGCCCGGTCACAGGCTGGGTGCTAGGATGGGTGGGTGCCAAGGTGGGCACCAGGGTGGGTGCACCCACCCTGGCCAAGGTGGGTCACGGGGTGGGTCCTAGGGTGGGTAACGGGGTGGGTACTAAGGTGCGTGCCAAGGTGGGTCATAGGGTGGGTGCCAAGGTGGGCACCAGGGTGGGTGTGCACCAACCCTAGCCAGGGTAGGTCACGGGGTGGTTGTCGGGGTGGGCGTCAAGGAGCCAAGGTGGGTGGCAAGTAGCCAAGTTGCGTGCCAAGGTGGGTGTCGGGGTGGGTGCCAAGGATCCAAGGTGGGTGCCAAGGAACCAAGGTGGGTGTCTGGGTGGGTGCCGAGGTGGGAGCCAGGGTGGGTCCCAAGGTGAGTGCAAAGGTGGGTGCCAGGGTCAAGGTGAGTGCCAATGTGGGTTCCAAGGTGCCAGGGTCAGGGTGAGTGCCAATGTGGGTTCAAAGGTGCTAAGTTGGGTGCGAGGTTGGGTGCGAGGGTGGGTGGGTGCCAAGGTGTGCTAGGTGGAAGCCCGGGTGGGTCGGCATCCCATGGGTGTCGAGTTGGGTGCCTGATGGGTGCTTCTTGTCAAGTTTTAGTCGTCGGGACTCATTTCGAGCCTTAGAGGTCGTTTCTTGTCCGGTTGCCCTGTCTTCGACCTGGGAACCCAATTTTGGTCCTCGGGTCCCATTTTTTTTTGTCTCGCATCCCACTTTTGGCCTGTGGCCTTTTCGGGGTCGATTCTCGTTTTGGGCATCAGAGCATGTTTCTTCTCCTAAAACCCAATATTTGTTTATTAAGTCTCGGAACACATTTTTGTTCTCGTGGACCCATCATGGGTCTTGGAACGCATTTGTGGTCCTTGGGTCCCATTTTGCATCCCGAAACTTGTGTTTTGGTGCTTGATCCCTATTTTGGGTGCCCACCTTGCACCAAGTGCGCACCCGGGGCAAACCGAGCGCCTTGGTGCACCGGGGCAAGATCGAGCGTGCACCCGAGGCGCCCCGAACATGCACCAAGGTGCACTCGGCCCACATGTGAGCGCAGGTCGTTGCGCCCGAGGTGGTGTGTGGGCACCGCGTTGCAGACGGGACACTGCACGCACACGACGCCCCCTCCAGGTGCACGCACGTAGGCCGGGCCGGGTGCACACCCGACGCCCTAGCAAGGTGCGCGCACCCGGGCAGGGCTCACACTTGGCGAACGGGGCGCACTTCGCGAGGGAGGGTGTGCACCTCGACGGGGGTGGGTGGCCGGGGTGGATTCGCACGTGGGTCGCGGTTTGCTAAGTACACACTGCGACAAGCTCATAACGGGTGCGATCATACCAGCGTTAGTGCACCGGATCCCATCAGAACTCCGCAGTTAAGCGCGCTTGGGCCGGAGTAGTACTGGGATGGGTGACCTCCCGGGAAGTCCCGGTGTTGCACCCTTTTTTAGTTTTTCGCCGGGCGTCGCAATGCTATTTGAATAAACCTTTTGCCCGTTTGCGTTCTCGTCGGGGCCGGGCCGGGCCGGGGTGCGCTGCCCGCACTACCGCGCGCGCGGGGGCGACACCGAGCGCGCACCCGAGGCGCCCCGAGCACACAGGCCACGGTGCAACCCGGGCGTTGTGCGCGCACCCCGGTGCGCCCGAGGTGCTGCGCGCGCACCCAGGTGAAATCGGTGTGCACCTCGGCCAGTGCGCGCTCGGTCGAGTCGCGCACGTTGGCCAAGGTGCACGGTGATGTTTCTTACTCTAAGGTTCCGCACCAGACGCCCGGGACAGGTGAGCGAAGCTGGGCGGGGCCGGGTGCGCGGCCGGGGCAGGTGCACGCAGCTGGAGAGAGCTTTGGAGCACACTTCGGAGCGCACCAATGATGCGCTCCATTCAAAAGTTTCCTGAAAAGGCAAAAAAAGTTGAGATTATAGAATTTCCCACTTGAGAGATTGTAAAAAAAAAAAATTTAAAATGAAGGAAACGCGGGTGCCAAGGTGTGCGCAGCCCAGCCAAGGTGTGCGCACAACGCCCGGGTTGCACCGTGGCCTGTGTGCTCGGGGCGCCTCGGGTGCGCGCTCGGTGTCGCCCCCGCGCGCGCGGTAGTGCGGGCAGCGCACCCCGGCCCGGCCCGGCCGCACCTTGGAGCGCACTTCGGAGCGCTCCTTGGTGCGCACCAATCTTGGGCACCTCGGAGTGCACCATGGCGCCCACCAAGGTGCGCACCCGGGGCAAACCGAGCTCCGACTTCGTGCGCAGCTTGGAGCGCACGAAAGGTGCGCACCATGGCGCCCACCAAGGTGCGCAGCCCAGCCAAGGCGTGCGCATCAAGGTGCGCACCCTGGCGAAGGTGCGCACCCGGGGCAAACCGAGCTCCGACTTCGTGCGCACCTTGGAGCGCACAAAAGGTGCGCAACCCAGCCAAGGTGTGCGCACCCCGGTCAAACCGAGCTCCGAATCGTGCGCACCAGAGGTGCACGCCATCGTGCGCACCTTGGAGCACACTTCGGAGCCCTCCTTGGTGCGCGCCGATGTTGCGCACCTCGGAGCGCACCCGGGGAAAACAATGCAATTAACCCGACTTTCGACTTCGTGGGCACCTCGGAGCGCTCTCGGGTTCGCACCTCGGAGCACACCGAGGTGCGCACCTTTGATGCGCTGCCTTCACCAATTTCCAGAAAAGGCAAGAAAACATTGAGAAGGTGTGCGCACCGAGGTGCCCACCCTGGCGAAGGTGCACGCGAGGTGCGCACCCGGGGCAAACCGGGCTCCGACTTCGTGCACGCCGCACCTTGGAGCACACTTCGGAGCGCTCCTTGGTGCGCACCAGGGCGCGCAACCCAGCCGAGGTGCCCACCCCGGCGAAGGTGCACGCGAGGTGCGCACCCGGGGCAAACCGGGCTCCGACTTCGTGCACGCCATGGTGCCCACCGCGGCGAAGGTGCACGCGAGGTGCGCACCCGGGGCAAACCGGGCTCCGACTTCGTGCACGCCGCACCTTGGAGCACACTTCGGAGCGCTCCTTGGTGCGCACCATGGTGCCCACCAGGGCGCGCAACCCCGCCGAAGGTGCACGCGAGGTGCGCACCCGGGGCAAACCGGGCTCCGACTTCGTGCACGCCGCACCTTGGAGCACACTTCGGAGCGCTCCTTGGTGCGCACCATGGTGCCCACCAGGGCGCGCAACCCCGCCGAAGGTGCACGCGAGGTGCGCACCCGGGGCAAACCGGGCTCCGACTTCGTGCACGCCATGGTGCGCACCGCGGCGAAGGTGCGCACCCGGGGCAAACCGGGCTCCGACTTCGTGCACGCCGCACCTTGGAGCACACTTCGGAGCGCTCCTTGGTGCGCACCAGGGCGCGCAACCCAGCCGAGGTGCCCACCCCGGCGAAGGTGCACGCGAGGTGCGTACCCGGGGCAAACCGGGCTCCGACTTCGTGCACGCCGCACCTTGGAGCACACTTCGGAGCGCTCCTTGGTGCGCACCATGGTGCCCACCAGGCCGCGCAACCCAGCCAAGGTGTGCGCACCAAGGTGCACGCGAGGTGCGCACCCGGGGCAAACCGGGGTCCGACTTCGTGCACGCCGCACCTTGGAGCACACATCGGGGCGCTCCCGGGTTCGCACCGGCGTTGCGCACCGTGGTGGGCACCTCGGAGCACACCAAGGTGGGCAGCGAGGTGCGCACCTTTGATGCGATGCCTTCACTAATTTCCATAAAAGGCAAAAAAAAAACGAGATTTTAAAATTTCCGTTTTGAAAGATAGTGAGAAAAAGGGAATGCTGGTGCCATCTTGAGCCCGCCCTGGTGCGCAGCCCAGCCAAGGTGTGCGCACCAAGGTGCCCACCCTGGCGAAGGTGCGCGCCCGGGCAATTAACCCAACTTCCAACTTCGCGCGCGCCAGGGTGGGAGCGCACCCAACAACCGGGCCTGGGAAGAGCCAATGCGAGAAACCCCACCAAACGCTCTGACAAAAAAAGAGGGGGCGCTCCAGTAACCCCGCTTCGGAGCGCACCCTGGGCAAACCCAGCCAAGGTGCCCACCCCGGCCAAGGTGCAGGCGAGGTGCGCACCCGGGGCAAACCGGGCTCCGACAACGTGCACGCCGCACCTTGGAGCACACTTCGTAGCGCTCCCGGGTGCGCACCTCAGAGCACACCAAGGTGGGCAGCGAGGTGCGCACCTTTGATGCGCTGCCTTCACTAATTTCCAGAAAAGGCAAAAAA
>NW_026728837.1:1790000-1807500 GCF_030272615.1 Cryptomeria japonica | reverse complement strand
GTAAGGCCACTCAGAGACATCCATTTCCCAGGTATATGCCCCCTACGCACTTTTGGTGGCGCAACTCGCACGAACAGTCCCACCTCGACCCCGTAAACAAGCTTTTTTGCCTCGAAGAGTTCGTCGGAGACGAAGAAGCAACCTTCAGTGCAAACGTAGCACTCTTTTGTGCAACCGCCCAAACAACGCCCCCTCTACCCTCTGTCGAAACACTCGGCATTGCTGCTCCCTAAGGTGAGCTTCTCCTCATAGGCAATTCCGCTCTTATCCGGTCACGTTTGTGTGCCCGAATTTCGCAAGGCAACCTCCATGGGACATGGAAAAGACTCGAGAAGAGAGCTCGCTCACGGGAGAGAGAAGCCAAGGAGACCACGAGAGTGCTGAGAGTGGGACAGCGCTGAATAGGCGGGAGAAGCCTGCGCGTATAAACGGAGATATATATCCAATTGCAACGAAGGAACGTGCCAAAGATCGAGAACAATGGCAGAAATGCTAGTAACGTGCACTTCGGGACCAACGCATCACCGGAAGACAACCGCCAAACATCGAAAGAGTCGCGATGCTCCGCAACCTACGTGCAAAGCGGTCGCACACCGGGTAAGGGAGTGAGAGCCCCAAACATAGCTGGGCGAGGCGCTCACTCCGCTCTTTAATATCTCGTTAATACCGCCAAGGAAATGGCACAAGCACACACACACAAGCATCCTCGGAAGAGGACAGTTCGAGTGACAGGTCAAATCCAAGAGTTCCGAAGACTACCTCCAGGAACAATCGGGAACAAGACCGATTACAAGTCGTCGAGTCTGTTACTGGGCGAACACGAGATGCGCACAGGAAATCGATCAGCCCTCACAATGGCCCAAGGCCAGAGATCGGACTGCTACGATTTACCCCAACAATCATCGTGCCACTCTTCGCAGAGAGGTGATAGACGCCAACGAGCCCGCGCATAGCAATCGAGGTGTAAAAAGGGCGTTGAAGGCAGGAAGCCTGGACGAAAGAGGCTACGAGGTCACCTCGAAGCGGTCTAAGAATCGGGCGCACTTGGGGCGACTACCAGTGCCAACCCCTTATCCCGCGGTGCGTCCGACACACAGAAATTTCCAAGGCGGCCAAGGAGCCTCCCCGCATAGCAATCGGGGTGTGAGGTTACGGATGCAGCATTGATAGCAATCGAGGTGTGAGGCGAAGGATGCAGAAGTGAGAGCCGAGGGATGTAGCAGAGATAGCAATCGGGGTGTGTGATGCAGAAGAGATAGCAATCGAGGTGTGCGGTGGGAAGGGCCCAGCAGCCAGAATGCATGAAGCGACGGATGAAGCAGTGATGACAACCGGGCTGTGAGGAGAGGAGGGATGCAGCCAAGAAAGCAATCAGGGCTCGAGGCAAGGGATGCATCAAGGATAGCAATCATGTTGTGAGGCGAGATTCCAAAGGCTAAACGTGAGAGGCTGCAGGGTCGACTCAGAGAGGTCTATGCATGTGAGAGGCTGAAAGCAAGGTCGACTCGGAGCGGTCTATGCATCGGGCGCGCTTGGGGCGACTACCAGTGCCAACCCCTTATCCCGCGACGCGTCCGACAAAGAGAACGTTCCAAGGCGGCAGAGGAGGTTACCAGCCGAAGGATGCAGTAGCAATAACAGGTATAGTTCCGCGGCGGCCGAGAAGACTCACCGCATAGGAATCGGGATGCGAGGCGAGGGATGCGGCGGGAAGGCCCCGACGGCTAAACGGAAGAGGCTGCAGGGCCGCCTCGGAATGGTCCAAGCATCGGATGCGATTGGGACGACTACCAGTGCCAACCCCTTATCCCGCGATGCGTCCGATACACAGATAGTTCCAAGGCGGCCGAGGAGCCTCACCGCATATCAATCGGGGTGCGAGGCGAGGGATGGGGCGGGAAGGCCCCAACGGCTAGACGGAAGAGGCTTCAGGGCCACCTCGGAATGGTCCAAGCATCGGACGCGCTTGGGGCGACTGCCAGTGCCAACCCCTTATCCCGCGATGCGTCCGATACACAGATGGTTCCAAGGCGGCCGAGGAGCCTCACCGCATAGCAATCGGGGGTGCGAGGCGAGGGATGGGGCGGGAAGGCCCCAACGGCTAGACGGAAGAGGCTTCAGGGCCGCCTAGGAATGGTCCAAGCATCGGACACGCTTGGGGCGACTACCAGTGACAGCCCCCTATCCCGCGATGCGTCCGATACGAAGATGGTTCCAAGGCGGCCGAGGAGCCTCACCGCATAGCAATCGGGGTGCGAGGTGGGGGATGCGGCGAGATGGCCCCAACGGCTAGACGGAAGAGGCCACAGGGCCGCGTCGGAATAGTCCAAGCATCGGACGCGCTTGGGGCGACTACCAGTGACAACCCCTTATCCCGCGATGCGTCCGATACGAAGATAGTTCCAAGGCGGCCGAGGAGCCTCACCGCATAGCAATCGGGGTGCGAGGTGGGGGATGCGGCGAGATGGCCCCAACGGCTAGACGGAAGAGGCTGCAGGGCCGCCTCGGAATAGTCCAAGCATCGGACGCGCTTGGGGCCACTACCAGTGACAACCCCTTATCCCGCAATGCGTCCGATACGAAGATAGTTCCAAGGCGGCCGAAGAGCCTCACCGCATAGCAATCGGGGTGCGAGGTGGGGGATGCGGCGAGATGGCCCCAACGGCTAGACGGAAGAGGCCACAGGGCCGCCTCGGAATAGTCCAAGCATCGGACGCGCTTGGGGCGACTACCAGTGACAACCCCTTATCCCGCGATGCGTCCGATACGAAGATAGTTCCCAGGCGGCCGAGGAGCCTCACCGCATAGCAATCGGGGTGCGAGGCGAGGGATGCGGCGAGATGGCCCCAAAGGCTAGACGGAAGAGGCTGCAGGGCTGCCTCGGAATAGTCCAAGCATCGGACGCGCTTGGGGCGACTACCACTGCCAACCCCTTATCCCGCGATGCGTCCGATACACAGATAGTTCCGAGGCGGCCGAGGAGGTGGGGGATGCAGCGAGATGGCCCCAACGGCTAGACGGAAGAGGCTGCAGGGCCGCCTCGGAATAGTCCAAGCATCGGACGCGCTTGGGGCGACTACCAGTGACAACCCCTTATCCCGCGATGCGTCCGATACACAGATAGTTCCGAGGCGGCCAAGGAGCCTCACCGCATAGCAATCGTGGTGCGAGGTGGGGGATGCGGCGAGATGGCCCCAACGGCTAGACGGAAGAGGCTGCAGGGCCGCCTCGGAATGGTCCAAGCATCGGATGCGCTTGGGGCGACTACCACTGCCAACCCCTTATCCCGCGATGCGTCCGATACACAGATAGTTCCAAGGCGGCCGAGGAGCCTCACAGCATAGCAATCAGGGTGCGAGGCGAGGGATGCGGCGAGAAAGCCCCAACGGCTAGAGGGAAGAGGCTTCAGGTCCGCCTCGGAATGGTCCAAGCATCGGACGCGCTTGGGGCGACTACCAGTGACAACCCCTTATCCCGCGACGCGTCCGATACACAGATAGTTCCAAGGCGGCCGAGGAGCCTCACCGCATAGCAATCGGGGTGCGAGGCGAGGGATGCGGCGAGAAGGACCCAACGGCTACACGGAAGAGGCTTCGGGGCCGCCTCGGAATGGTCCAAGCATCGGACGCGCTTGGGGCGACTACCAGTGACAACCCCTTATCCCGCGACGCGTCCGATACACAGATAGTTCCAAGGCGGCCGAGGAGCCTCACCGCATAGCAATCGGGGTGCGAGGCGAGGGATGCGGCGAGAAGGACCCAACGGCTACACGGAAGAGGCTTCGGGGCCGCCTCGGAATGGTCCAAGCATCGGACGCGCTTGGGGCGACTACCAGTGACAACCCCTTATCCCGCGACGCGTCCGATACACAGATAGTTCCAAGGCGGCCGAGGAGCCTCACCGCATAGCAATCGGGGTGCGAGGCGAGGGATGCGGCGAGAAGGACCCAACGGCTAGACGGAAGAGGCTTCGGGTCCGCCTCGGAATGGTCCAAGCATCGGACGCGCTTGGGGCGACTACCAGTGACAACCCCTTATCCCGCGACGCGTCCGATACACAGATAGTTCCAAGGCGGCCGAGGAGCCTCACCGCATAGCAATCGGGGTGCGAGGCGAGGGATGCGGCGAGAAGGACCCAACGGCTAGACGGAAGAGGCTTCGGGTCCGCCTCGGAATGGTCCAAGCATCGGACGCGCTTGGGGCGACTACCAGTGACAACCCCTTATCCCGCGACGCGTCCGATACACAGATAGTTCCAAGGCGGCCGAGGAGCCTCACCGCATAGCAATCGGGGTGCGAGGCGAGGGATGCGGCGAGAAGGACCCAACGGCTAGACGGAAGAGGCTTCGGGTCCGCCTCGGAATGGTCCAAGCATCGGACGCGCTTGGGGCGACTACCAGTGACAACCCCTTATCCCGCGACGCGTCCGATACACAGATAGTTCCGAGGCGGCCGAGGAGCCTCACCGCATAGCAATCGGGGTGCGAGGCGAAGGATGCGGCGAGAAGGACCCAACGGCTAGACGGAAGAGGCTTCGGGTCCGCCTCGGAATGGTCTAAGCATCGGACGCGCTTGGGGCGACTACCAGTGACAACCCCTTATCCCGCGACGCGTCCGATACACAGATAGTTCCAAGGCGGCCGAGGAGCCTCACCGCATAGCAATCGGGGTGCGAGGCGAGGGATGCGGCGAGAAGGACCCAACGGCTAGACGGAAGAGGCTTCAGGGCCGCCTCGGAATGGTCCAAGCATCGAACGCGCTTGGGGCGACTACCAGTGACAACCCCTTATCCCGCGACGCGTCCGATACACAGATAGTTCCGAGGCGGCCGAGGAGCCTCACCGCATAGCAATCGGGGTGCGAGGCGAGGGATGCGGCGAGAAGGACCCAACGGCTAGACGGAAGAGGCTTCAGGGCCGCCTCGGAATGGTCCAAGCATCGGACGCGCTTGGGGCGACTACCAGTGACAACCCCTTATCCCGCGACGCGTCCGATACACAGATAGTTCCGAGGCGGCCGAGGAGCCTCACCGCATAGCAATCGGGGTGCGAGGCGAGGGATGCGGCGAGAAGGACCCAACGGCTAGACGGAAGAGGCTTCAGGGCCGCCTCGGAATGGTCCAAGCATCGGACGCGCTTGGGGCGACTACCAATGACAACCCCTTATCCCGCGACGCGTCCGATACACAGATAGTTCCGAGGCGGCCGAGGAGCCTCACCGCATAGCAATCGGGGTGCGAGGCGAGGGATGCGGCGAGAAGGACCCAACGGCTAGACGGAAGAGGCTTCAGGGCCGCCTCGGAATGGTCCAAGCATCGGACGCGCTTGGGGCGACTACCAGTGACAACCCCTTATCCCGCGACGCGTCCGATACACAGATAGTTCCGAGGCGGCCGAGGAGCCTCACCGCATAGCAATCGGGGTGCGAGGCGAGGGATGCGGCGAGAAGGACCCAACGGCTAGACGGAAGAGGCTTCAGGGCCGCCTCGGAATGGTCCAAGCATCGGACGCGCTTGGGGCGACTACCGTTGCCAACCCCTTATCCCGCGATGCGTCTGATACACAGATAGTTCCGAGGCGGCCGAGGAGCCTCACCGCATAGCAATCGGGTTGCGAGGCAGATTATTGGGAAGGGAACCCCCTGGGATGCGGCTCAAGCAGTGCCCAAAGGGACTGGAATGCGGAATCACATCGAGAGACCCAAATGCTATACGAGGGCTCAAATCGAATTATCGATTTGGCCACGACATGGACGCATCGGAACGACTACCTTTGCCGAACCACTCGCAATTGCATCCATACCGAAACCAATAGACATTTCCGTTAGAGCCCTCGCATAGCATTCGGGAATCTCGCATGCCCCTCTAAATCGACCAATGCTGGCGCTCAATGAAAATCCGAGCGCTACCACCGTTCGAGCGCCAGCATTGGTCGAGTTAGAGGGGCACGGGGGAGAATGCTCCAGTCAACACCTCCCCTATATAAGTTATTTGTCCGATTCTCGCACAACCGTAGTCTGCCTCGTCGAATCAAACAACGGTCCCAGATTCCGACTTCCGTTCCGTAGAGACCCAAAAGCTAGATGGAGGCTCGCAAGAAAGAGAGTCGGCGCATAGCAATCGGGTTTCTCGAACGTTTAGGGACCGAGCTCACTTGCGGATAGGGCAAAATCCGCCAAGCAACCCAAAAGCTAGACGGGGGCTCGAATCGAATCGCCTAGGCGGCCACAACAACGACGTGTTGGATCGACTACCAGTGCCAAACCATTCAGCAAGACTAGTCTGTGTCGAGGCCGGATAGAGATTCTCAGAGAGCGCCCGCATAGCATTTAGGAGACCTGCCGCGTCCCTCACACTCGACAAATGGTGGTGCACGTTTATAAATCCGAGCGATCCCAACCCTTTCAAGCACCAACATCGGTCGAGATAGAGGGGCACGGAGGGGGCTGCGTGAGACAACACAGTCCCCTATATAAGTTATTTGTCCGATTCTCACACATCCGAAGAATGGTCATCAAATCGGACAACAGCCCAAACTTCCGACTTCCGTCCCAGAAAGCCCAAGAGCTATCTAAAACGTTCATGGCCGGAACTCGATCGCGGCTATACCAGTCCGCCAAGCAACCCAAAAGCTAGACTGGAGCTCTAGTCGAATCACCTCTGTGGCCATTGCAAGGACGTGTTGGAGCGACTACCATTGCCGAACCATTCCGCAGGTCGAGTCCATACCAAGGCCGCATAGAGATTCACGATGAGCTCCTGCATAGCAATCAGGAGACTTGCCGTGTCCATCACAATCGATAAATCCTGGTGCAAGATTTTTGCATCCGAGCGCTCCAACCAGTCGAGCACCAGCATCAATCGACATAAACGGGCACGGGGGGAGGATGCTCGAGAACACTACCTCCCCTATATAAGTTATTTGTCCGATTCTCAAGCAGCCGAAGTCTGGTCATCGAATCGGGTCAAAGACCACAACTTCCGACTTTACCCACAATGCAAGTCATCGAATCGAACATCGGCCCCCGAGTCGGACTCCATGCGTATGTCAGGTCATCGGACCCAAATTCCGCCTTCCTGCGCATGGCGGGCCATCAATATCAACTCGGTCATCGGACCCAAACTCCGCCTTTTTGCGTATGGCACGCCTTCAAATCGGTCATCGGACCCAAATTCCGCCTTCCTGTGCATGGCGGGCCATCAACATCAACTCGGTCATCGGACCCAAATTCCGCCTTTCTGCGCATGGCACGCCATCAACTCGGTCATCGGACCCAAATTCCGCCTTCCTGCGCATGGCAGGTCATCGGACACAAATTCAGACCTCGCCAATATGCCTACGTATCGAATCGGTCATCGGACCCAACTTCCGACTTCATCCATACTGTAGGGTCTTTGAGGTTGGCGCGGTGCGCTCAACCCAGGGAGTCGACCCATCGAAGCATACACCTCCCCTATATAAGCTATTTGTCCGATTCCCACACCTGTGTAGTTTGCACCTCTGACCAGGACATCGACCCCAACTTCCGAACTCGACTGCAACGACGGCACCAGCGCCTTGGTGCGCACCTTGCGACGCACAGTCCCAACATTCGCCTTCCTGCACATGGCAGGTCATCGGACCCAAATTCCGACCTCGCGAGTATGCCTACATATCGAATCGGTCATCGGACCCAACTTCCGACTTCATCCATACCGTAGGGTCTTTGAGGTTGGCGCGGTGCGCTCAACCCGGGGAGTCGACCCAACGAAGCATACACCTCCCCTATATAAGCTATTTGTCCGATTCCCACACCTGTGTAGTTTGCACCTCCGATCAAGACATCGACCCCAACTTCCGAACTCGCCTCCAACGACCGAACCAGCGCCTTGGTGCGCACCTTGCAACGCACAGTGCCAACATTCGCCTTCCTGCACGTGGCAGGTCATCGGACCCAAATTCCGACCTCGCGAGTATGCCTACATATCGAATCGGTCATCGGACCCAACTTCCGACTTCATCCATACCGTAGGGTCTTTGAGGTTGGCGCGGTGCGCTCAACCCGGGGAGTCGACCCAACGAAGCATACACCTCCCCTATATAAGCTATTTGTCCGATTCCCACACCTGTGTAGCTTGCACCTCCGATCAGGACATCGACCCCAACTTCCGAACTCGACTAAAAAGACCGCACCAGCGCCTTGGTGTGCACCTTGCAACGCACAGTGTCAACATTCGCCTTCCTGCACATGGCAGGTCATCGGACCCAAATTCCGACCTCATGAGCATACCTACTAATCGAATCGGTCATCGGACCCAACTTCCGACTTCATCCATACCGTAGGGTCTTTGAGGTTGGCGCGGTGCGCTCAACCTGGGGAGTCGACCCATCGAAGCATACACCTCCCCTATATAAGCTATTTGTCCGATTCCGACACCTGTGTAGTTTGCACCTCCGCTCAGGACATCGACCCCAACTTCCGAACTCGCCTGCAACGACCGAACCAGCGCCTTGGTGCGCACCAAAAGTGCGCACTTTTGGAGGGCACTTTTGTGCGCTCCAAAGGTGCGCACTTTTGGAGGGCACTTTTCTGCGCTCCAAAGGTGCGCACTTTTGGAGGGCACTTTTTGGAGGGCACTTTTCTGCGCTCCAAAGGTGCGCACTTTTGGAGGGCACTTTTTGGAGGGCACTTTTCTGCGCTCCAAAGGTGCGCACTTTTGGAGGGCACTTTTTGGAGGGCACTTTTCTGCGCTCCAAAGGTGCGCACTTTTGGAGGGCACTTTTTGGAGGGCACTTTTCTGCGCTCCAAAGGTGCGCACTTTTGGAGGGCACTTTTTGGAGGGCACTTTTCTGCGCTCCAAAGGTGCGCACTTTTGGAGGGCACTTTTCTGCGCTCCAAAGGTGCGCACTTTTGGAGGGCACTTTTTGGAGGGCACTTTTCTGCGCTCCAAAGGTGCGCACTTTTGGAGGGCACTTTTTGGAGGGCACTTTTCTGCGCTCCAAAGGTGCGCACTTTTGGAGGGCACTTTTTGGAGGGCACTTTTCTGCGCTCCAAAGGTGCGCACTTTTGGAGGGCACTTTTGTGCACTCCAAAGGTGCGCACTTTTGGAGGGCACTTTTCCTGTGCTCCAAAGGTGCACACCTAGGTGAGCACCTTCGACCACACCTTGTAGCACACCAAACTCTGACTTTCGACTTCATCCGCAATGCAGGGTCTTTGAGGTTGGCGCAATGCGCACAACCAGGGGAGTCGACCCATCAAACCCAACACCTCCCCTATATAAGCTATTTGTCTGATTCTCATACATGCGTAGCCTGCAGGAGCAATTAGGACATCGACCCCAACTTTCGGCTTCTAAACGAAAACAAGGTCTTTGAGGTTGGTGTAATGCGAACAACTAGGGGAGTCAACCCATCAAACCCAACACCTCCCCTATATAAGCTATTTGTCTGATTCTCATACATGTGTAGTCTACAGGAGCAATTAGGACATCGACCCCAACTTTTGACTTCTTAACGAAAACAAGGTCTTTGAGGTTGACGTAATGCGCACAACCAGGGGAGTCGACCCATCAAACCCAACACCTCCCCTATATAAGCTATTTGTCCGATTCTCATACATGTGTAGCCTGCAGGAGCCATTAGGACATTGACCCCAACTTTTGACTTCTTAACGAAAACAAGGTCTTTGAGGTTGGCGTAATGCGCACAACCAAGGGAGTTGACCCATCAAACCCAACACCTCCCCTATATAAGCTATTTGTCTGATTCTCATACATGTGTAGCCTGCAACAACGATTAGGACATCCACCCCAACTTCTGAATTCGTCTGCGTTGACCGCACCAAAGGTGCACGCCTTGGTGCTCACCAAAATCCGACTTCCGACTTCTTCTGCTATGCGGGGTCTTTGAGGTTGGCGCAGTGCGCACAACCAGGGGAGTCAACCCACCGAATGCAACACCTCCCCTATATAAGCTATTTGTCTGATTCTCATACATGCGTAGACTGCAGCAATGATTAGGACATCCACCCCAACTTTTGACTTCTTAAACAAGACAGGGTCTTTGAAGTTGGTGCAGTGCACACAACCAGGGGAGTCGACCCATCAAACGCAACACCTCCCCTATATAAAGCTATTTGTCCGATTCTCATACGTGTAGTCTGCAGCAGCGATTAGGACATCGACCCCAACTTCCGAATTCGTTTGCATTGACCGCACCAAAGGTGCACGCCTTGGTGTGCACCCTGGAGTGCACTTTGGTGCTCACCTCGGTGCACACTTTGGTGTGCACCTCGGTGTGCACCAAAGGTGCGCACCTTGGAGCGCACCAAAGGTGTACACTTTGGAGCGCACCACATAGGGTCTTTGAGAGGTTGGCGCAGTGCGCACACCAAGGTGGGTGTTGAGGTGCGTGCCGAGGTGGGTGGGTGCTAGGGTGCGCTCCATGGTGGGTGCCAGGGTGGGTGCGTGCTAGGGTGGATTCCAAAGAGGGTCATAGGGTGGGTGCCAAGGTGGGTTGGTGATATAGTGGGTTCAAAGGTGGGTACTAGGGTGGGTTCCAAGGTGGGTCACAAGTTGGGTGCCAGGATGCGTGGGTGTTAGGTTGGGTGCCAAGGTGGGCTCCTGCGTGGGTGGGTGCTAGGGTGGGTTTCAAGGTGGACGCGAGGGCGGGTGCCAAGGTGGGTAACAAGTTGGGTGTTAGGATGGGTGAGTGCTAGAGTGGGTGCCAAGGTGGGTGGGTGCTAAGGTGGATGCCAAGGTGGTTCACAGGGTGGGTGGGTTCTAGGGTGAGTTCCAAGGTGGGTCACAGGTTCAGTGCTAGGGTGGGTGTCAAGGCGGGTGTCGAGGTGCCTGGGTGCTAGGGTGTGGATGCCAATGTGGGTCATAGGGTGGGTACTAGGGTGGGCTGCAATGTGGGTGCCAAGGTGGGTAACATGCTCGGTGGGTTCTAAATTGGGTGCCAGGGTGGGTGTGCACCCACCTTGCCCGAGGTGGGTGCCAAGGTGCCAGTGTGGGTGGGTGCTAAGGTGGATGCCAAGGTGGGTGAGAAGGTGGGTGATAGGTTGAGTGGTAGGATGGGTGGGTGCCAAGATGGGTCACAGGGTGGGTGCAAGGGTGGGTAGGTGCTAGGGTTGGTGTCAGGGTGGGTGGGTGCTAGGTTGGGTTCCAAGGTGGGTGCGAGGGTGAGTGTCAAGGTGGGTCACAGGTTAGGTGCTAGGATGGGTGAGTGCTAGGGTGCAAAGGTGCCAGGGTGGGTGCTAGGATGGGTCGATGCTAGGGTGAGTGGCAAGGTGGGTCCACAAGTGTCAAGGTGGGTGCCGAGGTGGGTGCCAAGTCGGCGACTGCTATGGTGGATGCCAAGGTGGGTCACGGGGTGGGTGCCAAGTTGCTAGGTTGGGTTCCAAGGTGGGTGCCAACGTGGGTGCTAGGGTGCGTGGGTTAAAGGGTGTGTCACAACGTGGGTGCCAGGATGGGTGCGCACCCACACTGGCCAAGACGGGTGCGGGTGCAAGGTTGGGTTCCAAGCCCGGTCACAGGCTGGGTGCTAGGATGGGTGGGTGCCAAGGTGGGCACCAGGGTGGGTGCACCCACCCTGGCCAAGGTGGGTCACGGGGTGGGTCCTAGGGTGGGTAACGGGGTGGGTACTAAGGTGCGTGCCAAGGTGGGTCATAGGGTGGGTGCCAAGGTGGGCACCAGGGTGGGTGTGCACCAACCCTAGCCAGGGTAGGTCACGGGGTGGTTGTCGGGGTGGGCGTCAAGGAGCCAAGGTGGGTGGCAAGTAGCCAAGTTGCGTGCCAAGGTGGGTGTCGGGGTGGGTGCCAAGGATCCAAGGTGGGTGCCAAGGAACCAAGGTGGGTGTCTGGGTGGGTGCCGAGGTGGGAGCCAGGGTGGGTCCCAAGGTGAGTGCAAAGGTGGGTGCCAGGGTCAAGGTGAGTGCCAATGTGGGTTCCAAGGTGCCAGGGTCAGGGTGAGTGCCAATGTGGGTTCAAAGGTGCTAAGTTGGGTGCGAGGTTGGGTGCGAGGGTGGGTGGGTGCCAAGGTGTGCTAGGTGGAAGCCCGGGTGGGTCGGCATCCCATGGGTGTCGAGTTGGGTGCCTGATGGGTGCTTCTTGTCAAGTTTTAGTCGTCGGGACTCATTTCGAGCCTTAGAGGTCGTTTCTTGTCCGGTTGCCCTGTCTTCGACCTGGGAACCCAATTTTGGTCCTCGGGTCCCATTTTTTTTTGTCTCGCATCCCACTTTTGGCCTGTGGCCTTTTCGGGGTCGATTCTCGTTTTGGGCATCAGAGCATGTTTCTTCTCCTAAAACCCAATATTTGTTTATTAAGTCTCGGAACACATTTTTGTTCTCGTGGACCCATCATGGGTCTTGGAACGCATTTGTGGTCCTTGGGTCCCATTTTGCATCCCGAAACTTGTGTTTTGGTGCTTGATCCCTATTTTGGGTGCCCACCTTGCACCAAGTGCGCACCCGGGGCAAACCGAGCGCCTTGGTGCACCGGGGCAAGATCGAGCGTGCACCCGAGGCGCCCCGAACATGCACCAAGGTGCACTCGGCCCACATGTGAGCGCAGGTCGTTGCGCCCGAGGTGGTGTGTGGGCACCGCGTTGCAGACGGGACACTGCACGCACACGACGCCCCCTCCAGGTGCACGCACGTAGGCCGGGCCGGGTGCACACCCGACGCCCTAGCAAGGTGCGCGCACCCGGGCAGGGCTCACACTTGGCGAACGGGGCGCACTTCGCGAGGGAGGGTGTGCACCTCGACGGGGGTGGGTGGCCGGGGTGGATTCGCACGTGGGTCGCGGTTTGCTAAGTACACACTGCGACAAGCTCATAACGGGTGCGATCATACCAGCGTTAGTGCACCGGATCCCATCAGAACTCCGCAGTTAAGCGCGCTTGGGCCGGAGTAGTACTGGGATGGGTGACCTCCCGGGAAGTCCCGGTGTTGCACCCTTTTTTAGTTTTTCGCCGGGCGTCGCAATGCTATTTGAATAAACCTTTTGCCCGTTTGCGTTCTCGTCGGGGCCGGGCCGGGCCGGGGTGCGCTGCCCGCACTACCGCGCGCGCGGGGGCGACACCGAGCGCGCACCCGAGGCGCCCCGAGCACACAGGCCACGGTGCAACCCGGGCGTTGTGCGCGCACCCCGGTGCGCCCGAGGTGCTGCGCGCGCACCCAGGTGAAATCGGTGTGCACCTCGGCCAGTGCGCGCTCGGTCGAGTCGCGCACGTTGGCCAAGGTGCACGGTGATGTTTCTTACTCTAAGGTTCCGCACCAGACGCCCGGGACAGGTGAGCGAAGCTGGGCGGGGCCGGGTGCGCGGCCGGGGCAGGTGCACGCAGCTGGAGAGAGCTTTGGAGCACACTTCGGAGCGCACCAATGATGCGCTCCATTCAAAAGTTTCCTGAAAAGGCAAAAAAAGTTGAGATTATAGAATTTCCCACTTGAGAGATTGTAAAAAAAAAAAATTTAAAATGAAGGAAACGCGGGTGCCAAGGTGTGCGCAGCCCAGCCCACCCTGGCGAAGGTGCACGCAAGGTGCGCACCCGAGGCAAACCGGACAATTAACCCAACTTTCGACTTCGCGCGCACCTTGGAGCGCACTTCGGAGCGCTCCTTGGTGCGCACCAATCTTGGGCACCTCGGAGTGCACCATGGCGCCCACCAAGGTGCGCACCCGGGGCAAACCGAGCTCCGACTTCGTGCGCACCTTGGAGCGCACGAAAGGTGCGCACCATGGCGCCCACCAAGGTGCGCAGCCCAGCCAAGGCGTGCGCATCAAGGTGCGCACCCTGGCGAAGGTGCGCACCCGGGGCAAACCGAGCTCCGACTTCGTGCGCACCTTGGAGCGCACAAAAGGTGCGCAACCCAGCCAAGGTGTGCGCACCCCGGTCAAACCGAGCTCCGAATCGTGCGCACCAGAGGTGCACGCCATCGTGCGCACCTTGGAGCACACTTCGGAGCCCTCCTTGGTGCGCGCCGATGTTGCGCACCTCGGAGCGCACCCGGGGAAAACAATGCAATTAACCCGACTTTCGACTTCGTGGGCACCTCGGAGCGCTCTCGGGTTCGCACCTCGGAGCACACCGAGGTGCGCACCTTTGATGCGCTGCCTTCACCAATTTCCAGAAAAGGCAAGAAAACATTGAGAAGGTGTGCGCACCGAGGTGCCCACCCTGGCGAAGGTGCACGCGAGGTGCGCACCCGGGGCAAACCGGGCTCCGACTTCGTGCACGCCGCACCTTGGAGCACACTTCGGAGCGCTCCTTGGTGCGCACCAGGGCGCGCAACCCAGCCGAGGTGCCCACCCCGGCGAAGGTGCACGCGAGGTGCGCACCCGGGGCAAACCGGGCTCCGACTTCGTGCACGCCATGGTGCCCACCGCGGCGAAGGTGCACGCGAGGTGCGCACCCGGGGCAAACCGGGCTCCGACTTCGTGCACGCCGCACCTTGGAGCACACTTCGGAGCGCTCCTTGGTGCGCACCATGGTGCCCACCAGGGCGCGCAACCCCGCCGAAGGTGCACGCGAGGTGCGCACCCGGGGCAAACCGGGCTCCGACTTCGTGCACGCCGCACCTTGGAGCACACTTCGGAGCGCTCCTTGGTGCGCACCATGGTGCCCACCAGGGCGCGCAACCCCGCCGAAGGTGCACGCGAGGTGCGCACCCGGGGCAAACCGGGCTCCGACTTCGTGCACGCCATGGTGCGCACCGCGGCGAAGGTGCGCACCCGGGGCAAACCGGGCTCCGACTTCGTGCACGCCGCACCTTGGAGCACACTTCGGAGCGCTCCTTGGTGCGCACCAGGGCGCGCAACCCAGCCGAGGTGCCCACCCCGGCGAAGGTGCACGCGAGGTGCGTACCTGGGGCAAACCGGGCTCCGACTTCGTGCACGCCGCACCTTGGAGCACACTTCGGAGCGCTCCTTGGTGCGCACCATGGTGCCCACCAGGCCGCGCAACCCAGCCAAGGTGTGCGCACCAAGGTGCACGCGAGGTGCGCACCCGGGGCAAACCGGGGTCCGACTTCGTGCACGCCGCACCTTGGAGCACACATCGGGGCGCTCCCGGGTTCGCACCGGCGTTGCGCACCGTGGTGGGCACCTCGGAGCACACCAAGGTGGGCAGCGAGGTGCGCACCTTTGATGCGATGCCTTCACTAATTTCCATAAAAGGCAAAAAAAAAACGAGATTTTAAAATTTCCGTTTTGAAAGATAGTGAGAAAAAGGGAATGCTGGTGCCATCTTGAGCCCGCCCTGGTGCGCAGCCCAGCCAAGGTGTGCGCACCAAGGTGCCCACCCTGGCGAAGGTGCGCGCCCGGGCAATTAACCCAACTTCCAACTTCGCGCGCGCCAGGGTGGGAGCGCACCCAACAACCGGGCCTGGGAAGAGCCAATGCGAGAAACCCCACCAAACGCTCTGACAAAAAAAGAGGGGGCGCTCCAGTAACCCCGCTTCGGAGCGCACCCTGGGCAAACCCAGCCAAGGTGCCCACCCCGGCCAAGGTGCAGGCGAGGTGCGCACCCGGGGCAAACCGGGCTCCGACAACGTGCACGCCGCACCTTGGAGCACACTTCGTAGCGCTCCCGGGTGCGCACCTCAGAGCACACCAAGGTGGGCAGCGAGGTGCGCACCTTTGATGCGCTGCCTTCACTAATTTCCAGAAAAGGCAAAAAAAAAAGGAGATTTTAAAATTTCCGTTTTGAAAGATAGTGAAAAAAACGGAACGCGCGTGCCATCTTGAGCCCGCCCTGGTGCGCAGCCCAGGTAAGGTGCCCACCCTGGCAAAGGTGCGCACCCGGGCAATTAACCCTACTTCCGACTTCGTGCGCGCCAGGGTGGCAACCGGGCCTCGGAAGAGCCAATGCGAGAAACCCCACCAAACGCTCCGACAAAAAAAGAGGCGGCGCTCCAATAACCCCGCTTCGGAGCGCAGCCGGGGCAAACCCAGCCAAGGTGCCCACCCCGACGAAGGTGCACGCGAGGTGCGCACCCGGGGCAAACCGGGCTCCGACAACGTGCACGCAGCACCTTGGAGCACACTTCGAAGCACTCCCGGGTGCCCACCGGCGTTGCGCACCGTGGTGGGCAGCGAGGTGCGCACCTTTGATGCGCTGCCTTCACTAATTTCCAGAAAAAGGCAAAAAAAAATGAGATTTTAAAATTTCCGTTTTGAAAGATAGTGAAAAAAAAGGAACGCGGGTGCCATCTTGAGCCCGCCCTGGTGCGCAGCCCAGGCAAGGCATGCGCACCAAGGTGCCCACCCGAGGTGCACACCCGGGGCAAACCGGGCTCCGACTTCGTGCAGGCCGCACCTTGGAGCACACTTCGGAGCGCTCCTTGGTGCGCACCATGGTGCCCACCAGGGCGCGCAACCCAGCCAAGGTCTGCACACCAAGGTGCCCACCCCGGCGAAGGTGCACGCGAGGTGCGCACCCGGGGCAAACCGGGCTCCGACTTCGTGCACGCCATGGTGCCCACCGCGGCGAAGGTGCACGCGAGGTGCGCACCCGGGGCAAACCGGGCTCCGACTTCGTGCACGCCGCACCTTGGAGCACACTTCGGAGCGCTCCTTGGTGCGCACCATGGTGCCCACCAGGGCGCGCAACCCAGCCAAGGTGTGCGCACCAAGGTGCACGCGAGGTGCGCACCCGGGGCAAACCGGGGTCCGACTTCGTGCACGCCGCACCTTGGAGCACACATCGGAGCGCTCCCAGGTTCGCACCAGCGTTGCGCACCTTTGATGCGCTGCCTTCACTAATTTCCAGAAAAGGCAAAAAAAAATGAGATTTTAAAATTTCCGTTCTGAAAGATAGTGAAAAAAACGGAACGCGGGTGCCATCTTGAGCCCTTCCTGGTGCGCAGCCCAGGCAAGTTGTGCGCACCAAGGTGCCCACCCTGGCGGAGGTGCGCGCCCGGGGCAATCCGGGCTCCGACTTCGTGCACTGCATGGTGCCCACCAAGGCGCGCAACCCAGCCAAGGTGCCCACCGCAGCGAAGGTGCACGCGAGGTGCGCACGCGAGGTGCACACCCGGGGCAAACCGGGCTCCGACTTCGTGCACGCCGCACCTTGGAGCACACTTCAGAGCGCTCCTTGGTGCGCACCAGGGCGCGCAACCCAGCCGAGGTGCCCACCCCGGCGAAGGTGCACGCGAGGTGCGCACCCGGGGCAAACCGGGCTCCGACTTCGTGCACGCCATGGTGCCCACCGCGGCGAAGGTGCGCACCCGGGGCAAACCGGGCTCCGACTTCGTGCACGCCGCACCTTGGAGCACACTTCGGAGCGCTCCTTGGTGCGCACCATGGTGCCCACCAGGCCGCGCAACCCAGCCAAGGTGTGCGCACCAAGGTGCACGCGAGGTGCGCACCCGGGGCAAACCGGGGTCCGACTTCGTGCACGCCGCACCTTGGAGCACACATCGGGGCGCTCCCGGGTTCGCACCGGCGTTGCGCACCGTGGTGGGCACCTCGGAGCACACCAAGGTGGGCAGCGAGGTGCGCACCTTTGATGCGATGCC
>NW_026728837.1:1762500-1777500 GCF_030272615.1 Cryptomeria japonica | reverse complement strand
GCCAGTGCCAACCCCTTATCCCGCGATGCGTCCGATACACAGATGGTTCCAAGGCGGCCGAGGAGCCTCACCGCATAGCAATCGGGGGTGCGAGGCGAGGGATGGGGCGGGAAGGCCCCAACGGCTAGACGGAAGAGGCTTCAGGGCCGCCTAGGAATGGTCCAAGCATCGGACACGCTTGGGGCGACTACCAGTGACAGCCCCCTATCCCGCGATGCGTCCGATACGAAGATGGTTCCAAGGCGGCCGAGGAGCCTCACCGCATAGCAATCGGGGTGCGAGGTGGGGGATGCGGCGAGATGGCCCCAACGGCTAGACGGAAGAGGCCACAGGGCCGCGTCGGAATAGTCCAAGCATCGGACGCGCTTGGGGCGACTACCAGTGACAACCCCTTATCCCGCGATGCGTCCGATACGAAGATAGTTCCAAGGCGGCCGAGGAGCCTCACCGCATAGCAATCGGGGTGCGAGGTGGGGGATGCGGCGAGATGGCCCCAACGGCTAGACGGAAGAGGCTGCAGGGCCGCCTCGGAATAGTCCAAGCATCGGACGCGCTTGGGGCCACTACCAGTGACAACCCCTTATCCCGCAATGCGTCCGATACGAAGATAGTTCCAAGGCGGCCGAAGAGCCTCACCGCATAGCAATCGGGGTGCGAGGTGGGGGATGCGGCGAGATGGCCCCAACGGCTAGACGGAAGAGGCCACAGGGCCGCCTCGGAATAGTCCAAGCATCGGACGCGCTTGGGGCGACTACCAGTGACAACCCCTTATCCCGCGATGCGTCCGATACGAAGATAGTTCCCAGGCGGCCGAGGAGCCTCACCGCATAGCAATCGGGGTGCGAGGCGAGGGATGCGGCGAGATGGCCCCAAAGGCTAGACGGAAGAGGCTGCAGGGCTGCCTCGGAATAGTCCAAGCATCGGACGCGCTTGGGGCGACTACCACTGCCAACCCCTTATCCCGCGATGCGTCCGATACACAGATAGTTCCGAGGCGGCCGAGGAGGTGGGGGATGCAGCGAGATGGCCCCAACGGCTAGACGGAAGAGGCTGCAGGGCCGCCTCGGAATAGTCCAAGCATCGGACGCGCTTGGGGCGACTACCAGTGACAACCCCTTATCCCGCGATGCGTCCGATACACAGATAGTTCCGAGGCGGCCAAGGAGCCTCACCGCATAGCAATCGTGGTGCGAGGTGGGGGATGCGGCGAGATGGCCCCAACGGCTAGACGGAAGAGGCTGCAGGGCCGCCTCGGAATGGTCCAAGCATCGGATGCGCTTGGGGCGACTACCACTGCCAACCCCTTATCCCGCGATGCGTCCGATACACAGATAGTTCCAAGGCGGCCGAGGAGCCTCACAGCATAGCAATCAGGGTGCGAGGCGAGGGATGCGGCGAGAAAGCCCCAACGGCTAGAGGGAAGAGGCTTCAGGTCCGCCTCGGAATGGTCCAAGCATCGGACGCGCTTGGGGCGACTACCAGTGACAACCCCTTATCCCGCGATGCGTCCGATACACAGATAGTTCCAAGGCGGCCGAGGAGCCTCACCGCATAGCAATCGGGGTGCGAGGCGAGGGATGCGGCGAGAAGGACCCAACGGCTACACGGAAGAGGCTTCGGGGCCGCCTCGGAATGGTCCAAGCATCGGACGCGCTTGGGGCGACTACCAGTGACAACCCCTTATCCCGCGACGCGTCCGATACACAGATAGTTCCAAGGCGGCCGAGGAGCCTCACCGCATAGCAATCGGGGTGCGAGGCGAGGGATGCGGCGAGAAGGACCCAACGGCTACACGGAAGAGGCTTCGGGGCCGCCTCGGAATGGTCCAAGCATCGGACGCGCTTGGGGCGACTACCAGTGACAACCCCTTATCCCGCGACGCGTCCGATACACAGATAGTTCCAAGGCGGCCGAGGAGCCTCACCGCATAGCAATCGGGGTGCGAGGCGAGGGATGCGGCGAGAAGGACCCAACGGCTAGACGGAAGAGGCTTCGGGTCCGCCTCGGAATGGTCCAAGCATCGGACGCGCTTGGGGCGACTACCAGTGACAACCCCTTATCCCGCGACGCGTCCGATACACAGATAGTTCCAAGGCGGCCGAGGAGCCTCACCGCATAGCAATCGGGGTGCGAGGCGAGGGATGCGGCGAGAAGGACCCAACGGCTAGACGGAAGAGGCTTCGGGTCCGCCTCGGAATGGTCCAAGCATCGGACGCGCTTGGGGCGACTACCAGTGACAACCCCTTATCCCGCGACGCGTCCGATACACAGATAGTTCCAAGGCGGCCGAGGAGCCTCACCGCATAGCAATCGGGGTGCGAGGCGAGGGATGCGGCGAGAAGGACCCAACGGCTAGACGGAAGAGGCTTCGGGTCCGCCTCGGAATGGTCCAAGCATCGGACGCGCTTGGGGCGACTACCAGTGACAACCCCTTATCCCGCGACGCGTCCGATACACAGATAGTTCCGAGGCGGCCGAGGAGCCTCACCGCATAGCAATCGGGGTGCGAGGCGAAGGATGCGGCGAGAAGGACCCAACGGCTAGACGGAAGAGGCTTCGGGTCCGCCTCGGAATGGTCCAAGCATCGGACGCGCTTGGGGCGACTACCAGTGACAACCCCTTATCCCGCGACGCGTCCGATACACAGATAGTTCCAAGGCGGCCGAGGAGCCTCACCGCATAGCAATCGGGGTGCGAGGCGAGGGATGCGGCGAGAAGGACCCAACGGCTAGACGGAAGAGGCTTCAGGGCCGCCTCGGAATGGTCCAAGCATCGAACGCGCTTGGGGCGACTACCAGTGACAACCCCTTATCCCGCGACGCGTCCGATACACAGATAGTTCCGAGGCGGCCGAGGAGCCTCACCGCATAGCAATCGGGGTGCGAGGCGAGGGATGCGGCGAGAAGGACCCAACGGCTAGACGGAAGAGGCTTCAGGGCCGCCTCGGAATGGTCCAAGCATCGGACGCGCTTGGGGCGACTACCAGTGACAACCCCTTATCCCGCGACGCGTCCGATACACAGATAGTTCCGAGGCGGCCGAGGAGCCTCACCGCATAGCAATCGGGGTGCGAGGCGAGGGATGCGGCGAGAAGGACCCAACGGCTAGACGGAAGAGGCTTCAGGGCCGCCTCGGAATGGTCCAAGCATCGGACGCGCTTGGGGCGACTACCAATGACAACCCCTTATCCCGCGACGCGTCCGATACACAGATAGTTCCGAGGCGGCCGAGGAGCCTCACCGCATAGCAATCGGGGTGCGAGGCGAGGGATGCGGCGAGAAGGACCCAACGGCTAGACGGAAGAGGCTTCAGGGCCGCCTCGGAATGGTCCAAGCATCGGACGCGCTTGGGGCGACTACCAGTGACAACCCCTTATCCCGCGACGCGTCCGATACACAGATAGTTCCGAGGCGGCCGAGGAGCCTCACCGCATAGCAATCGGGGTGCGAGGCGAGGGATGCGGCGAGAAGGACCCAACGGCTAGACGGAAGAGGCTTCAGGGCCGCCTCGGAATGGTCCAAGCATCGGACGCGCTTGGGGCGACTACCGTTGCCAACCCCTTATCCCGCGATGCGTCTGATACACAGATAGTTCCGAGGCGGCCGAGGAGCCTCACCGCATAGCAATCGGGTTGCGAGGCAGATTATTGGGAAGGGAACCCCCTGGGATGCGGCTCAAGCAGTGCCCAAAGGGACTGGAATGCGGAATCACATCGAAAGACCCAAATGCTATACGAGGGCTCAAATCGAATTATCGATTTGGCCACGACATGGACGCATCGGAACGACTACCTTTGCCGAACCACTCGCAATTGCATCCATACCGAAACCAATAGACATTTCCGTTAGAGCCCTCGCATAGCATTCGGGAATCTCGCATGCCCCTCTAAATCGACCAATGCTGGCGCTCAATGAAAATCCGAGCGCTACCACCGTTCGAGCGCCAGCATTGGTCGAGTTAGAGGGGCACGGGGGAGAATGCTCCAGTCAACACCTCCCCTATATAAGTTATTTGTCCGATTCTCGCACAACCGTAGTCTGCCTCGTCGAATCAAACAACGGTCCCAGATTCCGACTTCCGTTCCGTAGAGACCCAAAAGCTAGATGGAGGCTCGCAAGAAAGAGAGTCGGCGCATAGCAATCGGGTTTCTCGAACGTTTAGGGACCGAGCTCACTTGCGGATAGGGCAAAATCCGCCAAGCAACCCAAAAGCTAGACGGGGGCTCGAATCGAATCGCCTAGGCGGCCACAACAACGACGTGTTGGATCGACTACCAGTGCCAAACCATTCAGCAAGACTAGTCTGTGTCGAGGCCGGATAGAGATTCTCAGAGAGCGCCCGCATAGCATTTAGGAGACCTGCCGCGTCCCTCACACTCGACAAATGGTGGTGCACGTTTATAAATCCGAGCGATCCCAACCCTTTCAAGCACCAACATCGGTCGAGATAGAGGGGCACGGAGGGGGCTGCGTGAGACAACACAGTCCCCTATATAAGTTATTTGTCCGATTCTCACACATCCGAAGAATGGTCATCAAATCGGACAACAGCCCAAACTTCCGACTTCCGTCCCAGAAAGCCCAAGAGCTATCTAAAACGTTCATGGCCGGAACTCGATCGCGGCTATACCAGTCCGCCAAGCAACCCAAAAGCTAGACTGGAGCTCTAGTCGAATCACCTCTGTGGCCATTGCAAGGACGTGTTGGAGCGACTACCATTGCCGAACCATTCCGCAGGTCGAGTCCATACCAAGGCCGCATAGAGATTCACGATGAGCTCCTGCATAGCAATCAGGAGACTTGCCGTGTCCATCACAATCGATAAATCCTGGTGCAAGATTTTTGCATCCGAGCGCTCCAACCAGTCGAGCACCAGCATCAATCGACATAAACGGGCACGGGGGGAGGATGCTCGAGAACACTACCTCCCCTATATAAGTTATTTGTCCGATTCTCAAGCAGCCGAAGTCTGGTCATCGAATCGGGTCAAAGACCACAACTTCCGACTTTACCCACAATGCAAGTCATCGAATCGAACATCGGCCCCCGAGTCGGACTCCATGCGTATGTCAGGTCATCGGACCCAAATTCCGCCTTCCTGCGCATGGCGGGCCATCAATATCAACTCGGTCATCGGACCCAAACTCCGCCTTTTTGCGTATGGCACGCCTTCAAATCGGTCATCGGACCCAAATTCCGCCTTCCTGTGCATGGCGGGCCATCAACATCAACTCGGTCATCGGACCCAAATTCCGCCTTTCTGCGCATGGCACACCATCAACTCGGTCATCGGACCCAAATTCCGCCTTCCTGCGCATGGCAGGTCATCGGACACAAATTCAGACCTCGCCAATATGCCTACGTATCGAATCGGTCATCGGACCCAACTTCCGACTTCATCCATACTGTAGGGTCTTTGAGGTTGGCGCGGTGCGCTCAACCCAGGGAGTCGACCCATCGAAGCATACACCTCCCCTATATAAGCTATTTGTCCGATTCCCACACCTGTGTAGTTTGCACCTCTGACCAGGACATCGACCCCAACTTCCGAACTCGACTGCAACGACGGCACCAGCGCCTTGGTGCGCACCTTGCGACGCACAGTCCCAACATTCGCCTTCCTGCACATGGCAGGTCATCGGACCCAAATTCCGACCTCGCGAGTATGCCTACATATCGAATCGGTCATCGGACCCAACTTCCGACTTCATCCATACCGTAGGGTCTTTGAGGTTGGCGCGGTGCGCTCAACCCGGGGAGTCGACCCAACGAAGCATACACCTCCCCTATATAAGCTATTTGTCCGATTCCCACACCTGTGTAGTTTGCACCTCCGATCAAGACATCGACCCCAACTTCCGAACTCGCCTCCAACGACCGAACCAGCGCCTTGGTGCGCACCTTGCAACGCACAGTGCCAACATTCGCCTTCCTGCACGTGGCAGGTCATCGGACCCAAATTCCGACCTCGCGAGTATGCCTACATATCGAATCGGTCATCGGACCCAACTTCCGACTTCATCCATACCGTAGGGTCTTTGAGGTTGGCGCGGTGCGCTCAACCCGGGGAGTCGACCCAACGAAGCATACACCTCCCCTATATAAGCTATTTGTCCGATTCCCACACCTGTGTAGCTTGCACCTCCGATCAGGACATCGACCCCAACTTCCGAACTCGACTAAAAAGACCGCACCAGCGCCTTGGTGTGCACCTTGCAACGCACAGTGTCAACATTCGCCTTCCTGCACATGGCAGGTCATCGGACCCAAATTCCGACCTCATGAGCATACCTACTAATCGAATTGGTCATCGGACCCAACTTCCGACTTCATCCATACCGTAGGGTCTTTGAGGTTGGCGCGGTGCGCTCAACCTGGGGAGTCGACCCATCGAAGCATACACCTCCCCTATATAAGCTATTTGTCCGATTCCGACACCTGTGTAGTTTGCACCTCCGCTCAGGACATCGACCCCAACTTCCGAACTCGCCTGCAACGACCGAACCAGCGCCTTGGTGCGCACCAAAAGTGCGCACTTTTGGAGGGCACTTTTGTGCGCTCCAAAGGTGCGCACTTTTGGAGGGCACTTTTCTGCGCTCCAAAGGTGCGCACTTTTGGAGGGCACTTTTTGGAGGGCACTTTTCTGCGCTCCAAAGGTGCGCACTTTTGGAGGGCACTTTTTGGAGGGCACTTTTCTGCGCTCCAAAGGTGCGCACTTTTGGAGGGCACTTTTTGGAGGGCACTTTTCTGCGCTCCAAAGGTGCGCACTTTTGGAGGGCACTTTTTGGAGGGCACTTTTCTGCGCTCCAAAGGTGCGCACTTTTGGAGGGCACTTTTTGGAGGGCACTTTTCTGCGCTCCAAAGGTGCGCACTTTTGGAGGGCACTTTTCTGCGCTCCAAAGGTGCGCACTTTTGGAGGGCACTTTTTGGAGGGCACTTTTCTGCGCTCCAAAGGTGCGCACTTTTGGAGGGCACTTTTCTGCGCTCCAAAGGTGCGCACTTTTGGAGGGCACTTTTTGGAGGGCACTTTTCTGCGCTCCAAAGGTGCGCACTTTTGGAGGGCACTTTTGTGCACTCCAAAGGTGCGCACTTTTGGAGGGCACTTTTCCTGTGCTCCAAAGGTGCACACCTAGGTGAGCACCTTCGACCACACCTTGTAGCACACCAAACTCTGACTTTCGACTTCATCCGCAATGCAGGGTCTTTGAGGTTGGCGCAATGCGCACAACCAGGGGAGTCGACCCATCAAACCCAACACCTCCCCTATATAAGCTATTTGTCTGATTCTCATACATGCGTAGCCTGCAGGAGCAATTAGGACATCGACCCCAACTTTCGGCTTCTAAACGAAAACAAGGTCTTTGAGGTTGGTGTAATGCGAACAACTAGGGGAGTCAACCCATCAAACCCAACACCTCCCCTATATAAGCTATTTGTCTGATTCTCATACATGTGTAGTCTACAGGAGCAATTAGGACATCGACCCCAACTTTTGACTTCTTAACGAAAACAAGGTCTTTGAGGTTGACGTAATGCGCACAACCAGGGGAGTCGACCCATCAAACCCAACACCTCCCCTATATAAGCTATTTGTCCGATTCTCATACATGTGTAGCCTGCAGGAGCCATTAGGACATTGACCCCAACTTTTGACTTCTTAACGAAAACAAGGTCTTTGAGGTTGGCGTAATGCGCACAACCAAGGGAGTTGACCCATCAAACCCAACACCTCCCCTATATAAGCTATTTGTCTGATTCTCATACATGTGTAGCCTGCAACAACGATTAGGACATCCACCCCAACTTCTGAATTCGTCTGCGTTGACCGCACCAAAGGTGCACGCCTTGGTGCTCACCAAAATCCGACTTCCGACTTCTTCTGCTATGCGGGGTCTTTGAGGTTGGCGCAGTGCGCACAACCAGGGGAGTCAACCCACCGAATGCAACACCTCCCCTATATAAGCTATTTGTCTGATTCTCATACATGCGTAGACTGCAGCAATGATTAGGACATCCACCCCAACTTTTGACTTCTTAAACAAGACAGGGTCTTTGAAGTTGGTGCAGTGCACACAACCAGGGGAGTCGACCCATCAAACGCAACACCTCCCCTATATAAAGCTATTTGTCCGATTCTCATACGTGTAGTCTGCAGCAGCGATTAGGACATCGACCCCAACTTCCGAATTCGTTTGCATTGACCGCACCAAAGGTGCACGCCTTGGTGTGCACCCTGGAGTGCACTTTGGTGCTCACCTCGGTGCACACTTTGGTGTGCACCTCGGTGTGCACCAAAGGTGCGCACCTTGGAGCGCACCAAAGGTGTACACTTTGGAGCGCACCACATAGGGTCTTTGAGAGGTTGGCGCAGTGCGCACACCAAGGTGGGTGTTGAGGTGCGTGCCGAGGTGGGTGGGTGCTAGGGTGCGCTCCATGGTGGGTGCCAGGGTGGGTGCGTGCTAGGGTGGATTCCAAAGAGGGTCATAGGGTGGGTGCCAAGGTGGGTTGGTGATATAGTGGGTTCAAAGGTGGGTACTAGGGTGGGTTCCAAGGTGGGTCACAAGTTGGGTGCCAGGATGCGTGGGTGTTAGGTTGGGTGCCAAGGTGGGCTCCTGCGTGGGTGGGTGCTAGGGTGGGTTTCAAGGTGGACGCGAGGGCGGGTGCCAAGGTGGGTAACAAGTTGGGTGTTAGGATGGGTGAGTGCTAGAGTGGGTGCCAAGGTGGGTGGGTGCTAAGGTGGATGCCAAGGTGGTTCACAGGGTGGGTGGGTTCTAGGGTGAGTTCCAAGGTGGGTCACAGGTTCAGTGCTAGGGTGGGTGTCAAGGCGGGTGTCGAGGTGCCTGGGTGCTAGGGTGTGGATGCCAATGTGGGTCATAGGGTGGGTACTAGGGTGGGCTGCAATGTGGGTGCCAAGGTGGGTAACATGCTCGGTGGGTTCTAAATTGGGTGCCAGGGTGGGTGTGCACCCACCTTGCCCGAGGTGGGTGCCAAGGTGCCAGTGTGGGTGGGTGCTAAGGTGGATGCCAAGGTGGGTGAGAAGGTGGGTGATAGGTTGAGTGGTAGGATGGGTGGGTGCCAAGATGGGTCACAGGGTGGGTGCAAGGGTGGGTAGGTGCTAGGGTTGGTGTCAGGGTGGGTGGGTGCTAGGTTGGGTTCCAAGGTGGGTGCGAGGGTGAGTGTCAAGGTGGGTCACAGGTTAGGTGCTAGGATGGGTGAGTGCTAGGGTGCAAAGGTGCCAGGGTGGGTGCTAGGATGGGTCGATGCTAGGGTGAGTGGCAAGGTGGGTCCACAAGTGTCAAGGTGGGTGCCGAGGTGGGTGCCAAGTCGGCGACTGCTATGGTGGATGCCAAGGTGGGTCACGGGGTGGGTGCCAAGTTGCTAGGTTGGGTTCCAAGGTGGGTGCCAACGTGGGTGCTAGGGTGCGTGGGTTAAAGGGTGTGTCACAACGTGGGTGCCAGGATGGGTGCGCACCCACACTGGCCAAGACGGGTGCGGGTGCAAGGTTGGGTTCCAAGCCCGGTCACAGGCTGGGTGCTAGGATGGGTGGGTGCCAAGGTGGGCACCAGGGTGGGTGCACCCACCCTGGCCAAGGTGGGTCACGGGGTGGGTCCTAGGGTGGGTAACGGGGTGGGTACTAAGGTGCGTGCCAAGGTGGGTCATAGGGTGGGTGCCAAGGTGGGCACCAGGGTGGGTGTGCACCAACCCTAGCCAGGGTAGGTCACGGGGTGGTTGTCGGGGTGGGCGTCAAGGAGCCAAGGTGGGTGGCAAGTAGCCAAGTTGCGTGCCAAGGTGGGTGTCGGGGTGGGTGCCAAGGATCCAAGGTGGGTGCCAAGGAACCAAGGTGGGTGTCTGGGTGGGTGCCGAGGTGGGAGCCAGGGTGGGTCCCAAGGTGAGTGCAAAGGTGGGTGCCAGGGTCAAGGTGAGTGCCAATGTGGGTTCCAAGGTGCCAGGGTCAGGGTGAGTGCCAATGTGGGTTCAAAGGTGCTAAGTTGGGTGCGAGGTTGGGTGCGAGGGTGGGTGGGTGCCAAGGTGTGCTAGGTGGAAGCCCGGGTGGGTCGGCATCCCATGGGTGTCGAGTTGGGTGCCTGATGGGTGCTTCTTGTCAAGTTTTAGTCGTCGGGACTCATTTCGAGCCTTAGAGGTCGTTTCTTGTCCGGTTGCCCTGTCTTCGACCTGGGAACCCAATTTTGGTCCTCGGGTCCCATTTTTTTTTGTCTCGCATCCCACTTTTGGCCTGTGGCCTTTTCGGGGTCGATTCTCGTTTTGGGCATCAGAGCATGTTTCTTCTCCTAAAACCCAATATTTGTTTATTAAGTCTCGGAACACATTTTTGTTCTCGTGGACCCATCATGGGTCTTGGAACGCATTTGTGGTCCTTGGGTCCCATTTTGCATCCCGAAACTTGTGTTTTGGTGCTTGATCCCTATTTTGGGTGCCCACCTTGCACCAAGTGCGCACCCGGGGCAAACCGAGCGCCTTGGTGCACCGGGGCAAGATCGAGCGTGCACCCGAGGCGCCCCGAACATGCACCAAGGTGCACTCGGCCCACATGTGAGCGCAGGTCGTTGCGCCCGAGGTGGTGTGTGGGCACCGCGTTGCAGACGGGACACTGCACGCACACGACGCCCCCTCCAGGTGCACGCACGTAGGCCGGGCCGGGTGCACACCCGACGCCCTAGCAAGGTGCGCGCACCCGGGCAGGGCTCACACTTGGCGAACGGGGCGCACTTCGCGAGGGAGGGTGTGCACCTCGACGGGGGTGGGTGGCCGGGGTGGATTCGCACGTGGGTCGCGGTTTGCTAAGTACACACTGCGACAAGCTCATAACGGGTGCGATCATACCAGCGTTAGTGCACCGGATCCCATCAGAACTCCGCAGTTAAGCGCGCTTGGGCCGGAGTAGTACTGGGATGGGTGACCTCCCGGGAAGTCCCGGTGTTGCACCCTTTTTTAGTTTTTCGCCGGGCGTCGCAATGCTATTTGAATAAACCTTTTGCCCGTTTGCGTTCTCGTCGGGGCCGGGCCGGGCCGGGGTGCGCTGCCCGCACTACCGCGCGCGCGGGGGCGACACCGAGCGCGCACCCGAGGCGCCCCGAGCACACAGGCCACGGTGCAACCCGGGCGTTGTGCGCGCACCCCGGTGCGCCCGAGGTGCTGCGCGCGCACCCAGGTGAAATCGGTGTGCACCTCGGCCAGTGCGCGCTCGGTCGAGTCGCGCACGTTGGCCAAGGTGCACGGTGATGTTTCTTACTCTAAGGTTCCGCACCAGACGCCCGGGACAGGTGAGCGAAGCTGGGCGGGGCCGGGTGCGCGGCCGGGGCAGGTGCACGCAGCTGGAGAGAGCTTTGGAGCACACTTCGGAGCGCACCAATGATGCGCTCCATTCAAAAGTTTCCTGAAAAGGCAAAAAAAGTTGAGATTATAGAATTTCCCACTTGAGAGATTGTAAAAAAAAAAAATTTAAAATGAAGGAAACGCGGGTGCCAAGGTGTGCGCAGCCCAGCCCACCCTGGCGAAGGTGCACGCAAGGTGCGCACCCGAGGCAAACCGGACAATTAACCCAACTTTCGACTTCGCGCGCACCTTGGAGCGCACTTCGGAGCGCTCCTTGGTGCGCACCAATCTTGGGCACCTCGGAGTGCACCATGGCGCCCACCAAGGTGCGCACCCGGGGCAAACCGAGCTCCGACTTCGTGCGCACCTTGGAGCGCACGAAAGGTGCGCACCATGGCGCCCACCAAGGTGCGCAGCCCAGCCAAGGCGTGCGCATCAAGGTGCGCACCCTGGCGAAGGTGCGCACCCGGGGCAAACCGAGCTCCGACTTCGTGCGCACCTTGGAGCGCACAAAAGGTGCGCAACCCAGCCAAGGTGTGCGCACCCCGGTCAAACCGAGCTCCGAATCGTGCGCACCAGAGGTGCACGCCATCGTGCGCACCTTGGAGCACACTTCGGAGCCCTCCTTGGTGCGCGCCGATGTTGCGCACCTCGGAGCGCACCCGGGGAAAACAATGCAATTAACCCGACTTTCGACTTCGTGGGCACCTCGGAGCGCTCTCGGGTTCGCACCTCGGAGCACACCGAGGTGCGCACCTTTGATGCGCTGCCTTCACCAATTTCCAGAAAAGGCAAGAAAACATTGAGAAGGTGTGCGCACCGAGGTGCCCACCCTGGCGAAGGTGCACGCGAGGTGCGCACCCGGGGCAAACCGGGCTCCGACTTCGTGCACGCCGCACCTTGGAGCACACTTCGGAGCGCTCCTTGGTGCGCACCAGGGCGCGCAACCCAGCCGAGGTGCCCACCCCGGCGAAGGTGCACGCGAGGTGCGCACCCGGGGCAAACCGGGCTCCGACTTCGTGCACGCCATGGTGCCCACCGCGGCGAAGGTGCACGCGAGGTGCGCACCCGGGGCAAACCGGGCTCCGACTTCGTGCACGCCGCACCTTGGAGCACACTTCGGAGCGCTCCTTGGTGCGCACCATGGTGCCCACCAGGGCGCGCAACCCCGCCGAAGGTGCACGCGAGGTGCGCACCCGGGGCAAACCGGGCTCCGACTTCGTGCACGCCGCACCTTGGAGCACACTTCGGAGCGCTCCTTGGTGCGCACCATGGTGCCCACCAGGGCGCGCAACCCCGCCGAAGGTGCACGCGAGGTGCGCACCCGGGGCAAACCGGGCTCCGACTTCGTGCACGCCATGGTGCGCACCGCGGCGAAGGTGCGCACCCGGGGCAAACCGGGCTCCGACTTCGTGCACGCCGCACCTTGGAGCACACTTCGGAGCGCTCCTTGGTGCGCACCAGGGCGCGCAACCCAGCCGAGGTGCCCACCCCGGCGAAGGTGCACGCGAGGTGCGTACCCGGGGCAAACCGGGCTCCGACTTCGTGCACGCCGCACCTTGGAGCACACTTCGGAGCGCTCCTTGGTGCGCACCATGGTGCCCACCAGGCCGCGCAACCCAGCCAAGGTGTGCGCACCAAGGTGCACGCGAGGTGCGCACCCGGGGCAAACCGGGGTCCGACTTCGTGCACGCCGCACCTTGGAGCACACATCGGGGCGCTCCCGGGTTCGCACCGGCGTTGCGCACCGTGGTGGGCACCTCGGAGCACACCAAGGTGGGCAGCGAGGTGCGCACCTTTGATGCGATGCCTTCACTAATTTCCATAAAAGGCAAAAAAAAAACGAGATTTTAAAATTTCCGTTTTGAAAGATAGTGAGAAAAAGGGAATGCTGGTGCCATCTTGAGCCCGCCCTGGTGCGCAGCCCAGCCAAGGTGTGCGCACCAAGGTGCCCACCCTGGCGAAGGTGCGCGCCCGGGCAATTAACCCAACTTCCAACTTCGCGCGCGCCAGGGTGGGAGCGCACCCAACAACCGGGCCTGGGAAGAGCCAATGCGAGAAACCCCACCAAACGCTCTGACAAAAAAAGAGGGGGCGCTCCAGTAACCCCGCTTCGGAGCGCACCCTGGGCAAACCCAGCCAAGGTGCCCACCCCGGCCAAGGTGCAGGCGAGGTGCGCACCCGGGGCAAACCGGGCTCCGACAACGTGCACGCCGCACCTTGGAGCACACTTCGTAGCGCTCCCGGGTGCGCACCTCAGAGCACACCAAGGTGGGCAGCGAGGTGCGCACCTTTGATGCGCTGCCTTCACTAATTTCCAGAAAAGGCAAAAAAAAAAGGAGATTTTAAAATTTCCGTTTTGAAAGATAGTGAAAAAAACGGAACGCGCGTGCCATCTTGAGCCCGCCCTGGTGCGCAGCCCAGGTAAGGTGCCCACCCTGGCAAAGGTGCGCACCCGGGCAATTAACCCTACTTCCGACTTCGTGCGCGCCAGGGTGGCAACCGGGCCTCGGAAGAGCCAATGCGAGAAACCCCACCAAACGCTCCGACAAAAAAAGAGGCGGCGCTCCAATAACCCCGCTTCGGAGCGCAGCCGGGGCAAACCCAGCCAAGGTGCCCACCCCGACGAAGGTGCACGCGAGGTGCGCACCCGGGGCAAACCGGGCTCCGACAACGTGCACGCAGCACCTTGGAGCACACTTCGAAGCACTCCCGGGTGCCCACCGGCGTTGCGCACCGTGGTGGGCAGCGAGGTGCGCACCTTTGATGCGCTGCCTTCACTAATTTCCAGAAAAAGGCAAAAAAAAATGAGATTTTAAAATTTCCGTTTTGAAAGATAGTGAAAAAAAAGGAACGCGGGTGCCATCTTGAGCCCGCCCTGGTGCGCAGCCCAGGCAAGGCATGCGCACCAAGGTGCCCACCCGAGGTGCACACCCGGGGCAAACCGGGCTCCGACTTCGTGCAGGCCGCACCTTGGAGCACACTTCGGAGCGCTCCTTGGTGCGCACCATGGTGCCCACCAGGGCGCGCAACCCAGCCAAGGTCTGCACACCAAGGTGCCCACCCCGGCGAAGGTGCACGCGAGGTGCGCACCCGGGGCAAACCGGGCTCCGACTTCGTGCACGCCATGGTGCCCACCGCGGCGAAGGTGCACGCGAGGTGCGCACCCGGGGCAAACCGGGCTCCGACTTCGTGCACGCCGCACCTTGGAGCACACTTCGGAGCGCTCCTTGGTGCGCACCATGGTGCCCACCAGGGCGCGCAACCCAGCCAAGGTGTGCGCACCAAGGTGCACGCGAGGTGCGCACCCGGGGCAAACCGGGGTCCGACTTCGTGCACGCCGCACCTTGGAGCACACATCGGAGCGCTCCCAGGTTCGCACCAGCGTTGCGCACCTTTGATGCGCTGCCTTCACTAATTTCCAGAAAAGGCAAAAAAAAACGAGATTTTAAAATTTCCGTTCTGAAAGATAGTGAAAAAAACGGAACGCGGGTGCCATCTTGAGCCCTTCCTGGTGCGCAGCCCAGGCAAGTTGTGCGCACCAAGGTGCCCACCCTGGCGGAGGTGCGCGCCCGGGGCAATCCGGGCTCCGACTTCGTGCACTGCATGGTGCCCACCAAGGCGCGCAACCCAGCCAAGGTGCCCACCGCAGCGAAGGTGCACGCGA
>NW_026728837.1:1737500-1752500 GCF_030272615.1 Cryptomeria japonica | reverse complement strand
GGGCTGTGAGGAGAGGAGGGATGCAGCCAAGAAAGCAATCAGGGCTCGAGGCAAGGGATGCATCAAGGATAGCAATCATGTTGTGAGGCGAGATTCCAAAGGCTAAACGTGAGAGGCTGCAGGGTCGACTCAGAGAGGTCTATGCATGTGAGAGGCTGAAAGCAAGGTCGACTCGGAGCGGTCTATGCATCGGGCGCGCTTGGGGCGACTACCAGTGCCAACCCCTTATCCCGCGACGCGTCCGACAAAGAGAACGTTCCAAGGCGGCAGAGGAGGTTACCAGCCGAAGGATGCAGTAGCAATAACAGGTATAGTTCCGCGGCGGCCGAGAAGACTCACCGCATAGGAATCGGGATGCGAGGCGAGGGATGCGGCGGGAAGGCCCCGACGGCTAAACGGAAGAGGCTGCAGGGCCGCCTCGGAATGGTCCAAGCATCGGATGCGATTGGGACGACTACCAGTGCCAACCCCTTATCCCGCGATGCGTCCGATACACAGATAGTTCCAAGGCGGCCGAGGAGCCTCACCGCATATCAATCGGGGTGCGAGGCGAGGGATGGGGCGGGAAGGCCCCAACGGCTAGACGGAAGAGGCTTCAGGGCCACCTCGGAATGGTCCAAGCATCGGACGCGCTTGGGGCGACTGCCAGTGCCAACCCCTTATCCCGCGATGCGTCCGATACACAGATGGTTCCAAGGCGGCCGAGGAGCCTCACCGCATAGCAATCGGGGGTGCGAGGCGAGGGATGGGGCGGGAAGGCCCCAACGGCTAGACGGAAGAGGCTTCAGGGCCGCCTAGGAATGGTCCAAGCATCGGACACGCTTGGGGCGACTACCAGTGACAGCCCCCTATCCCGCGATGCGTCCGATACGAAGATGGTTCCAAGGCGGCCGAGGAGCCTCACCGCATAGCAATCGGGGTGCGAGGTGGGGGATGCGGCGAGATGGCCCCAACGGCTAGACGGAAGAGGCCACAGGGCCGCGTCGGAATAGTCCAAGCATCGGACGCGCTTGGGGCGACTACCAGTGACAACCCCTTATCCCGCGATGCGTCCGATACGAAGATAGTTCCAAGGCGGCCGAGGAGCCTCACCGCATAGCAATCGGGGTGCGAGGTGGGGGATGCGGCGAGATGGCCCCAACGGCTAGACGGAAGAGGCTGCAGGGCCGCCTCGGAATAGTCCAAGCATCGGACGCGCTTGGGGCCACTACCAGTGACAACCCCTTATCCCGCAATGCGTCCGATACGAAGATAGTTCCAAGGCGGCCGAAGAGCCTCACCGCATAGCAATCGGGGTGCGAGGTGGGGGATGCGGCGAGATGGCCCCAACGGCTAGACGGAAGAGGCCACAGGGCCGCCTCGGAATAGTCCAAGCATCGGACGCGCTTGGGGCGACTACCAGTGACAACCCCTTATCCCGCGATGCGTCCGATACGAAGATAGTTCCCAGGCGGCCGAGGAGCCTCACCGCATAGCAATCGGGGTGCGAGGCGAGGGATGCGGCGAGATGGCCCCAAAGGCTAGACGGAAGAGGCTGCAGGGCTGCCTCGGAATAGTCCAAGCATCGGACGCGCTTGGGGCGACTACCACTGCCAACCCCTTATCCCGCGATGCGTCCGATACACAGATAGTTCCGAGGCGGCCGAGGAGGTGGGGGATGCAGCGAGATGGCCCCAACGGCTAGACGGAAGAGGCTGCAGGGCCGCCTCGGAATAGTCCAAGCATCGGACGCGCTTGGGGCGACTACCAGTGACAACCCCTTATCCCGCGATGCGTCCGATACACAGATAGTTCCGAGGCGGCCAAGGAGCCTCACCGCATAGCAATCGTGGTGCGAGGTGGGGGATGCGGCGAGATGGCCCCAACGGCTAGACGGAAGAGGCTGCAGGGCCGCCTCGGAATGGTCCAAGCATCGGATGCGCTTGGGGCGACTACCACTGCCAACCCCTTATCCCGCGATGCGTCCGATACACAGATAGTTCCAAGGCGGCCGAGGAGCCTCACAGCATAGCAATCAGGGTGCGAGGCGAGGGATGCGGCGAGAAAGCCCCAACGGCTAGAGGGAAGAGGCTTCAGGTCCGCCTCGGAATGGTCCAAGCATCGGACGCGCTTGGGGCGACTACCAGTGACAACCCCTTATCCCGCGACGCGTCCGATACACAGATAGTTCCAAGGCGGCCGAGGAGCCTCACCGCATAGCAATCGGGGTGCGAGGCGAGGGATGCGGCGAGAAGGACCCAACGGCTACACGGAAGAGGCTTCGGGGCCGCCTCGGAATGGTCCAAGCATCGGACGCGCTTGGGGCGACTACCAGTGACAACCCCTTATCCCGCGACGCGTCCGATACACAGATAGTTCCAAGGCGGCCGAGGAGCCTCACCGCATAGCAATCGGGGTGCGAGGCGAGGGATGCGGCGAGAAGGACCCAACGGCTACACGGAAGAGGCTTCGGGGCCGCCTCGGAATGGTCCAAGCATCGGACGCGCTTGGGGCGACTACCAGTGACAACCCCTTATCCCGCGACGCGTCCGATACACAGATAGTTCCAAGGCGGCCGAGGAGCCTCACCGCATAGCAATCGGGGTGCGAGGCGAGGGATGCGGCGAGAAGGACCCAACGGCTAGACGGAAGAGGCTTCGGGTCCGCCTCGGAATGGTCCAAGCATCGGACGCGCTTGGGGCGACTACCAGTGACAACCCCTTATCCCGCGACGCGTCCGATACACAGATAGTTCCAAGGCGGCCGAGGAGCCTCACCGCATAGCAATCGGGGTGCGAGGCGAGGGATGCGGCGAGAAGGACCCAACGGCTAGACGGAAGAGGCTTCGGGTCCGCCTCGGAATGGTCCAAGCATCGGACGCGCTTGGGGCGACTACCAGTGACAACCCCTTATCCCGCGACGCGTCCGATACACAGATAGTTCCAAGGCGGCCGAGGAGCCTCACCGCATAGCAATCGGGGTGCGAGGCGAGGGATGCGGCGAGAAGGACCCAACGGCTAGACGGAAGAGGCTTCGGGTCCGCCTCGGAATGGTCCAAGCATCGGACGCGCTTGGGGCGACTACCAGTGACAACCCCTTATCCCGCGACGCGTCCGATACACAGATAGTTCCGAGGCGGCCGAGGAGCCTCACCGCATAGCAATCGGGGTGCGAGGCGAAGGATGCGGCGAGAAGGACCCAACGGCTAGACGGAAGAGGCTTCGGGTCCGCCTCGGAATGGTCTAAGCATCGGACGCGCTTGGGGCGACTACCAGTGACAACCCCTTATCCCGCGACGCGTCCGATACACAGATAGTTCCAAGGCGGCCGAGGAGCCTCACCGCATAGCAATCGGGGTGCGAGGCGAGGGATGCGGCGAGAAGGACCCAACGGCTAGACGGAAGAGGCTTCAGGGCCGCCTCGGAATGGTCCAAGCATCGAACGCGCTTGGGGCGACTACCAGTGACAACCCCTTATCCCGCGACGCGTCCGATACACAGATAGTTCCGAGGCGGCCGAGGAGCCTCACCGCATAGCAATCGGGGTGCGAGGCGAGGGATGCGGCGAGAAGGACCCAACGGCTAGACGGAAGAGGCTTCAGGGCCGCCTCGGAATGGTCCAAGCATCGGACGCGCTTGGGGCGACTACCAGTGACAACCCCTTATCCCGCGACGCGTCCGATACACAGATAGTTCCGAGGCGGCCGAGGAGCCTCACCGCATAGCAATCGGGGTGCGAGGCGAGGGATGCGGCGAGAAGGACCCAACGGCTAGACGGAAGAGGCTTCAGGGCCGCCTCGGAATGGTCCAAGCATCGGACGCGCTTGGGGCGACTACCAATGACAACCCCTTATCCCGCGACGCGTCCGATACACAGATAGTTCCGAGGCGGCCGAGGAGCCTCACCGCATAGCAATCGGGGTGCGAGGCGAGGGATGCGGCGAGAAGGACCCAACGGCTAGACGGAAGAGGCTTCAGGGCCGCCTCGGAATGGTCCAAGCATCGGACGCGCTTGGGGCGACTACCAGTGACAACCCCTTATCCCGCGACGCGTCCGATACACAGATAGTTCCGAGGCGGCCGAGGAGCCTCACCGCATAGCAATCGGGGTGCGAGGCGAGGGATGCGGCGAGAAGGACCCAACGGCTAGACGGAAGAGGCTTCAGGGCCGCCTCGGAATGGTCCAAGCATCGGACGCGCTTGGGGCGACTACCGTTGCCAACCCCTTATCCCGCGATGCGTCTGATACACAGATAGTTCCGAGGCGGCCGAGGAGCCTCACCGCATAGCAATCGGGTTGCGAGGCAGATTATTGGGAAGGGAACCCCCTGGGATGCGGCTCAAGCAGTGCCCAAAGGGACTGGAATGCGGAATCACATCGAGAGACCCAAATGCTATACGAGGGCTCAAATCGAATTATCGATTTGGCCACGACATGGACGCATCGGAATGACTACCTTTGCCGAACCACTCGCAATTGCATCCATACCGAAACCAATAGACATTTCCGTTAGAGCCCTCGCATAGCATTCGGGAATCTCGCATGCCCCTCTAAATCGACCAATGCTGGCGCTCAATGAAAATCCGAGCGCTACCACCGTTCGAGCGCCAGCATTGGTCGAGTTAGAGGGGCACGGGGGAGAATGCTCCAGTCAACACCTCCCCTATATAAGTTATTTGTCCGATTCTCGCACAACCGTAGTCTGCCTCGTCGAATCAAACAACGGTCCCAGATTCCGACTTCCGTTCCGTAGAGACCCAAAAGCTAGATGGAGGCTCGCAAGAAAGAGAGTCGGCGCATAGCAATCGGGTTTCTCGAACGTTTAGGGACCGAGCTCACTTGCGGATAGGGCAAAATCCGCCAAGCAACCCAAAAGCTAGACGGGGGCTCGAATCGAATCGCCTAGGCGGCCACAACAACGACGTGTTGGATCGACTACCAGTGCCAAACCATTCAGCAAGACTAGTCTGTGTCGAGGCCGGATAGAGATTCTCAGAGAGCGCCCGCATAGCATTTAGGAGACCTGCCGCGTCCCTCACACTCGACAAATGGTGGTGCACGTTTATAAATCCGAGCGATCCCAACCCTTTCAAGCACCAACATCGGTCGAGATAGAGGGGCACGGAGGGGGCTGCGTGAGACAACACAGTCCCCTATATAAGTTATTTGTCCGATTCTCACACATCCGAAGAATGGTCATCAAATCGGACAACAGCCCAAACTTCCGACTTCCGTCCCAGAAAGCCCAAGAGCTATCTAAAACGTTCATGGCCGGAACTCGATCGCGGCTATACCAGTCCGCCAAGCAACCCAAAAGCTAGACTGGAGCTCTAGTCGAATCACCTCTGTGGCCATTGCAAGGACGTGTTGGAGCGACTACCATTGCCGAACCATTCCGCAGGTCGAGTCCATACCAAGGCCGCATAGAGATTCACGATGAGCTCCTGCATAGCAATCAGGAGACTTGCCGTGTCCATCACAATCGATAAATCCTGGTGCAAGATTTTTGCATCCGAGCGCTCCAACCAGTCGAGCACCAGCATCAATCGACATAAACGGGCACGGGGGGAGGATGCTCGAGAACACTACCTCCCCTATATAAGTTATTTGTCCGATTCTCAAGCAGCCGAAGTCTGGTCATCGAATCGGGTCAAAGACCACAACTTCCGACTTTACCCACAATGCAAGTCATCGAATCGAACATCGGCCCCCGAGTCGGACTCCATGCGTATGTCAGGTCATCGGACCCAAATTCCGCCTTCCTGCGCATGGCGGGCCATCAATATCAACTCGGTCATCGGACCCAAACTCCGCCTTTTTGCGTATGGCACGCCTTCAAATCGGTCATCGGACCCAAATTCCGCCTTCCTGTGCATGGCGGGCCATCAACATCAACTCGGTCATCGGACCCAAATTCCGCCTTTCTGCGCATGGCACGCCATCAACTCGGTCATCGGACCCAAATTCCGCCTTCCTGCGCATGGCAGGTCATCGGACACAAATTCAGACCTCGCCAATATGCCTACGTATCGAATCGGTCATCGGACCCAACTTCCGACTTCATCCATACTGTAGGGTCTTTGAGGTTGGCGCGGTGCGCTCAACCCAGGGAGTCGACCCATCGAAGCATACACCTCCCCTATATAAGCTATTTGTCCGATTCCCACACCTGTGTAGTTTGCACCTCTGACCAGGACATCGACCCCAACTTCCGAACTCGACTGCAACGACGGCACCAGCGCCTTGGTGCGCACCTTGCGACGCACAGTCCCAACATTCGCCTTCCTGCACATGGCAGGTCATCGGACCCAAATTCCGACCTCGCGAGTATGCCTACATATCGAATCGGTCATCGGACCCAACTTCCGACTTCATCCATACCGTAGGGTCTTTGAGGTTGGCGCGGTGCGCTCAACCCGGGGAGTCGACCCAACGAAGCATACACCTCCCCTATATAAGCTATTTGTCCGATTCCCACACCTGTGTAGTTTGCACCTCCGATCAAGACATCGACCCCAACTTCCGAACTCGCCTCCAACGACCGAACCAGCGCCTTGGTGCGCACCTTGCAACGCACAGTGCCAACATTCGCCTTCCTGCACGTGGCAGGTCATCGGACCCAAATTCCGACCTCGCGAGTATGCCTACATATCGAATCGGTCATCGGACCCAACTTCCGACTTCATCCATACCGTAGGGTCTTTGAGGTTGGCGCGGTGCGCTCAACCCGGGGAGTCGACCCAACGAAGCATACACCTCCCCTATATAAGCTATTTGTCCGATTCCCACACCTGTGTAGCTTGCACCTCCGATCAGGACATCGACCCCAACTTCCGAACTCGACTAAAAAGACCGCACCAGCGCCTTGGTGTGCACCTTGCAACGCACAGTGTCAACATTCGCCTTCCTGCACATGGCAGGTCATCGGACCCAAATTCCGACCTCATGAGCATACCTACTAATCGAATTGGTCATCGGACCCAACTTCCGACTTCATCCATACCGTAGGGTCTTTGAGGTTGGCGCGGTGCGCTCAACCTGGGGAGTCGACCCATCGAAGCATACACCTCCCCTATATAAGCTATTTGTCCGATTCCGACACCTGTGTAGTTTGCACCTCCGCTCAGGACATCGACCCCAACTTCCGAACTCGCCTGCAACGACCGAACCAGCGCCTTGGTGCGCACCAAAAGTGCGCACTTTTGGAGGGCACTTTTGTGCGCTCCAAAGGTGCGCACTTTTGGAGGGCACTTTTCTGCGCTCCAAAGGTGCGCACTTTTGGAGGGCACTTTTTGGAGGGCACTTTTCTGCGCTCCAAAGGTGCGCACTTTTGGAGGGCACTTTTTGGAGGGCACTTTTCTGCGCTCCAAAGGTGCGCACTTTTGGAGGGCACTTTTTGGAGGGCACTTTTCTGCGCTCCAAAGGTGCGCACTTTTGGAGGGCACTTTTTGGAGGGCACTTTTCTGCGCTCCAAAGGTGCGCACTTTTGGAGGGCACTTTTTGGAGGGCACTTTTCTGCGCTCCAAAGGTGCGCACTTTTGGAGGGCACTTTTCTGCGCTCCAAAGGTGCGCACTTTTGGAGGGCACTTTTTGGAGGGCACTTTTCTGCGCTCCAAAGGTGCGCACTTTTGGAGGGCACTTTTCTGCGCTCCAAAGGTGCGCACTTTTGGAGGGCACTTTTTGGAGGGCACTTTTCTGCGCTCCAAAGGTGCGCACTTTTGGAGGGCACTTTTGTGCACTCCAAAGGTGCGCACTTTTGGAGGGCACTTTTCCTGTGCTCCAAAGGTGCACACCTAGGTGAGCACCTTCGACCACACCTTGTAGCACACCAAACTCTGACTTTCGACTTCATCCGCAATGCAGGGTCTTTGAGGTTGGCGCAATGCGCACAACCAGGGGAGTCGACCCATCAAACCCAACACCTCCCCTATATAAGCTATTTGTCTGATTCTCATACATGCGTAGCCTGCAGGAGCAATTAGGACATCGACCCCAACTTTCGGCTTCTAAACGAAAACAAGGTCTTTGAGGTTGGTGTAATGCGAACAACTAGGGGAGTCAACCCATCAAACCCAACACCTCCCCTATATAAGCTATTTGTCTGATTCTCATACATGTGTAGTCTACAGGAGCAATTAGGACATCGACCCCAACTTTTGACTTCTTAACGAAAACAAGGTCTTTGAGGTTGACGTAATGCGCACAACCAGGGGAGTCGACCCATCAAACCCAACACCTCCCCTATATAAGCTATTTGTCCGATTCTCATACATGTGTAGCCTGCAGGAGCCATTAGGACATTGACCCCAACTTTTGACTTCTTAACGAAAACAAGGTCTTTGAGGTTGGCGTAATGCGCACAACCAAGGGAGTTGACCCATCAAACCCAACACCTCCCCTATATAAGCTATTTGTCTGATTCTCATACATGTGTAGCCTGCAACAACGATTAGGACATCCACCCCAACTTCTGAATTCGTCTGCGTTGACCGCACCAAAGGTGCACGCCTTGGTGCTCACCAAAATCCGACTTCCGACTTCTTCTGCTATGCGGGGTCTTTGAGGTTGGCGCAGTGCGCACAACCAGGGGAGTCAACCCACCGAATGCAACACCTCCCCTATATAAGCTATTTGTCTGATTCTCATACATGCGTAGACTGCAGCAATGATTAGGACATCCACCCCAACTTTTGACTTCTTAAACAAGACAGGGTCTTTGAAGTTGGTGCAGTGCACACAACCAGGGGAGTCGACCCATCAAACGCAACACCTCCCCTATATAAAGCTATTTGTCCGATTCTCATACGTGTAGTCTGCAGCAGCGATTAGGACATCGACCCCAACTTCCGAATTCGTTTGCATTGACCGCACCAAAGGTGCACGCCTTGGTGTGCACCCTGGAGTGCACTTTGGTGCTCACCTCGGTGCACACTTTGGTGTGCACCTCGGTGTGCACCAAAGGTGCGCACCTTGGAGCGCACCAAAGGTGTACACTTTGGAGCGCACCACATAGGGTCTTTGAGAGGTTGGCGCAGTGCGCACACCAAGGTGGGTGTTGAGGTGCGTGCCGAGGTGGGTGGGTGCTAGGGTGCGCTCCATGGTGGGTGCCAGGGTGGGTGCGTGCTAGGGTGGATTCCAAAGAGGGTCATAGGGTGGGTGCCAAGGTGGGTTGGTGATATAGTGGGTTCAAAGGTGGGTACTAGGGTGGGTTCCAAGGTGGGTCACAAGTTGGGTGCCAGGATGCGTGGGTGTTAGGTTGGGTGCCAAGGTGGGCTCCTGCGTGGGTGGGTGCTAGGGTGGGTTTCAAGGTGGACGCGAGGGCGGGTGCCAAGGTGGGTAACAAGTTGGGTGTTAGGATGGGTGAGTGCTAGAGTGGGTGCCAAGGTGGGTGGGTGCTAAGGTGGATGCCAAGGTGGTTCACAGGGTGGGTGGGTTCTAGGGTGAGTTCCAAGGTGGGTCACAGGTTCAGTGCTAGGGTGGGTGTCAAGGCGGGTGTCGAGGTGCCTGGGTGCTAGGGTGTGGATGCCAATGTGGGTCATAGGGTGGGTACTAGGGTGGGCTGCAATGTGGGTGCCAAGGTGGGTAACATGCTCGGTGGGTTCTAAATTGGGTGCCAGGGTGGGTGTGCACCCACCTTGCCCGAGGTGGGTGCCAAGGTGCCAGTGTGGGTGGGTGCTAAGGTGGATGCCAAGGTGGGTGAGAAGGTGGGTGATAGGTTGAGTGGTAGGATGGGTGGGTGCCAAGATGGGTCACAGGGTGGGTGCAAGGGTGGGTAGGTGCTAGGGTTGGTGTCAGGGTGGGTGGGTGCTAGGTTGGGTTCCAAGGTGGGTGCGAGGGTGAGTGTCAAGGTGGGTCACAGGTTAGGTGCTAGGATGGGTGAGTGCTAGGGTGCAAAGGTGCCAGGGTGGGTGCTAGGATGGGTCGATGCTAGGGTGAGTGGCAAGGTGGGTCCACAAGTGTCAAGGTGGGTGCCGAGGTGGGTGCCAAGTCGGCGACTGCTATGGTGGATGCCAAGGTGGGTCACGGGGTGGGTGCCAAGTTGCTAGGTTGGGTTCCAAGGTGGGTGCCAACGTGGGTGCTAGGGTGCGTGGGTTAAAGGGTGTGTCACAACGTGGGTGCCAGGATGGGTGCGCACCCACACTGGCCAAGACGGGTGCGGGTGCAAGGTTGGGTTCCAAGCCCGGTCACAGGCTGGGTGCTAGGATGGGTGGGTGCCAAGGTGGGCACCAGGGTGGGTGCACCCACCCTGGCCAAGGTGGGTCACGGGGTGGGTCCTAGGGTGGGTAACGGGGTGGGTACTAAGGTGCGTGCCAAGGTGGGTCATAGGGTGGGTGCCAAGGTGGGCACCAGGGTGGGTGTGCACCAACCCTAGCCAGGGTAGGTCACGGGGTGGTTGTCGGGGTGGGCGTCAAGGAGCCAAGGTGGGTGGCAAGTAGCCAAGTTGCGTGCCAAGGTGGGTGTCGGGGTGGGTGCCAAGGATCCAAGGTGGGTGCCAAGGAACCAAGGTGGGTGTCTGGGTGGGTGCCGAGGTGGGAGCCAGGGTGGGTCCCAAGGTGAGTGCAAAGGTGGGTGCCAGGGTCAAGGTGAGTGCCAATGTGGGTTCCAAGGTGCCAGGGTCAGGGTGAGTGCCAATGTGGGTTCAAAGGTGCTAAGTTGGGTGCGAGGTTGGGTGCGAGGGTGGGTGGGTGCCAAGGTGTGCTAGGTGGAAGCCCGGGTGGGTCGGCATCCCATGGGTGTCGAGTTGGGTGCCTGATGGGTGCTTCTTGTCAAGTTTTAGTCGTCGGGACTCATTTCGAGCCTTAGAGGTCGTTTCTTGTCCGGTTGCCCTGTCTTCGACCTGGGAACCCAATTTTGGTCCTCGGGTCCCATTTTTTTTTGTCTCGCATCCCACTTTTGGCCTGTGGCCTTTTCGGGGTCGATTCTCGTTTTGGGCATCAGAGCATGTTTCTTCTCCTAAAACCCAATATTTGTTTATTAAGTCTCGGAACACATTTTTGTTCTCGTGGACCCATCATGGGTCTTGGAACGCATTTGTGGTCCTTGGGTCCCATTTTGCATCCCGAAACTTGTGTTTTGGTGCTTGATCCCTATTTTGGGTGCCCACCTTGCACCAAGTGCGCACCCGGGGCAAACCGAGCGCCTTGGTGCACCGGGGCAAGATCGAGCGTGCACCCGAGGCGCCCCGAACATGCACCAAGGTGCACTCGGCCCACATGTGAGCGCAGGTCGTTGCGCCCGAGGTGGTGTGTGGGCACCGCGTTGCAGACGGGACACTGCACGCACACGACGCCCCCTCCAGGTGCACGCACGTAGGCCGGGCCGGGTGCACACCCGACGCCCTAGCAAGGTGCGCGCACCCGGGCAGGGCTCACACTTGGCGAACGGGGCGCACTTCGCGAGGGAGGGTGTGCACCTCGACGGGGGTGGGTGGCCGGGGTGGATTCGCACGTGGGTCGCGGTTTGCTAAGTACACACTGCGACAAGCTCATAACGGGTGCGATCATACCAGCGTTAGTGCACCGGATCCCATCAGAACTCCGCAGTTAAGCGCGCTTGGGCCGGAGTAGTACTGGGATGGGTGACCTCCCGGGAAGTCCCGGTGTTGCACCCTTTTTTAGTTTTTCGCCGGGCGTCGCAATGCTATTTGAATAAACCTTTTGCCCGTTTGCGTTCTCGTCGGGGCCGGGCCGGGCCGGGGTGCGCTGCCCGCACTACCGCGCGCGCGGGGGCGACACCGAGCGCGCACCCGAGGCGCCCCGAGCACACAGGCCACGGTGCAACCCGGGCGTTGTGCGCGCACCCCGGTGCGCCCGAGGTGCTGCGCGCGCACCCAGGTGAAATCGGTGTGCACCTCGGCCAGTGCGCGCTCGGTCGAGTCGCGCACGTTGGCCAAGGTGCACGGTGATGTTTCTTACTCTAAGGTTCCGCACCAGACGCCCGGGACAGGTGAGCGAAGCTGGGCGGGGCCGGGTGCGCGGCCGGGGCAGGTGCACGCAGCTGGAGAGAGCTTTGGAGCACACTTCGGAGCGCACCAATGATGCGCTCCATTCAAAAGTTTCCTGAAAAGGCAAAAAAAGTTGAGATTATAGAATTTCCCACTTGAGAGATTGTAAAAAAAAAAAATTTAAAATGAAGGAAACGCGGGTGCCAAGGTGTGCGCAGCCCAGCCCACCCTGGCGAAGGTGCACGCAAGGTGCGCACCCGAGGCAAACCGGACAATTAACCCAACTTTCGACTTCGCGCGCACCTTGGAGCGCACTTCGGAGCGCTCCTTGGTGCGCACCAATCTTGGGCACCTCGGAGTGCACCATGGCGCCCACCAAGGTGCGCACCCGGGGCAAACCGAGCTCCGACTTCGTGCGCACCTTGGAGCGCACGAAAGGTGCGCACCATGGCGCCCACCAAGGTGCGCAGCCCAGCCAAGGCGTGCGCATCAAGGTGCGCACCCTGGCGAAGGTGCGCACCCGGGGCAAACCGAGCTCCGACTTCGTGCGCACCTTGGAGCGCACAAAAGGTGCGCAACCCAGCCAAGGTGTGCGCACCCCGGTCAAACCGAGCTCCGAATCGTGCGCACCAGAGGTGCACGCCATCGTGCGCACCTTGGAGCACACTTCGGAGCCCTCCTTGGTGCGCGCCGATGTTGCGCACCTCGGAGCGCACCCGGGGAAAACAATGCAATTAACCCGACTTTCGACTTCGTGGGCACCTCGGAGCGCTCTCGGGTTCGCACCTCGGAGCACACCGAGGTGCGCACCTTTGATGCGCTGCCTTCACCAATTTCCAGAAAAGGCAAGAAAACATTGAGAAGGTGTGCGCACCGAGGTGCCCACCCTGGCGAAGGTGCACGCGAGGTGCGCACCCGGGGCAAACCGGGCTCCGACTTCGTGCACGCCGCACCTTGGAGCACACTTCGGAGCGCTCCTTGGTGCGCACCAGGGCGCGCAACCCAGCCGAGGTGCCCACCCCGGCGAAGGTGCACGCGAGGTGCGCACCCGGGGCAAACCGGGCTCCGACTTCGTGCACGCCATGGTGCCCACCGCGGCGAAGGTGCACGCGAGGTGCGCACCCGGGGCAAACCGGGCTCCGACTTCGTGCACGCCGCACCTTGGAGCACACTTCGGAGCGCTCCTTGGTGCGCACCATGGTGCCCACCAGGGCGCGCAACCCCGCCGAAGGTGCACGCGAGGTGCGCACCCGGGGCAAACCGGGCTCCGACTTCGTGCACGCCGCACCTTGGAGCACACTTCGGAGCGCTCCTTGGTGCGCACCATGGTGCCCACCAGGGCGCGCAACCCCGCCGAAGGTGCACGCGAGGTGCGCACCCGGGGCAAACCGGGCTCCGACTTCGTGCACGCCATGGTGCGCACCGCGGCGAAGGTGCGCACCCGGGGCAAACCGGGCTCCGACTTCGTGCACGCCGCACCTTGGAGCACACTTCGGAGCGCTCCTTGGTGCGCACCAGGGCGCGCAACCCAGCCGAGGTGCCCACCCCGGCGAAGGTGCACGCGAGGTGCGTACCCGGGGCAAACCGGGCTCCGACTTCGTGCACGCCGCACCTTGGAGCACACTTCGGAGCGCTCCTTGGTGCGCACCATGGTGCCCACCAGGCCGCGCAACCCAGCCAAGGTGTGCGCACCAAGGTGCACGCGAGGTGCGCACCCGGGGCAAACCGGGGTCCGACTTCGTGCACGCCGCACCTTGGAGCACACATCGGGGCGCTCCCGGGTTCGCACCGGCGTTGCGCACCGTGGTGGGCACCTCGGAGCACACCAAGGTGGGCAGCGAGGTGCGCACCTTTGATGCGATGCCTTCACTAATTTCCATAAAAGGCAAAAAAAAAACGAGATTTTAAAATTTCCGTTTTGAAAGATAGTGAGAAAAAGGGAATGCTGGTGCCATCTTGAGCCCGCCCTGGTGCGCAGCCCAGCCAAGGTGTGCGCACCAAGGTGCCCACCCTGGCGAAGGTGCGCGCCCGGGCAATTAACCCAACTTCCAACTTCGCGCGCGCCAGGGTGGGAGCGCACCCAACAACCGGGCCTGGGAAGAGCCAATGCGAGAAACCCCACCAAACGCTCTGACAAAAAAAGAGGGGGCGCTCCAGTAACCCCGCTTCGGAGCGCACCCTGGGCAAACCCAGCCAAGGTGCCCACCCCGGCCAAGGTGCAGGCGAGGTGCGCACCCGGGGCAAACCGGGCTCCGACAACGTGCACGCCGCACCTTGGAGCACACTTCGTAGCGCTCCCGGGTGCGCACCTCAGAGCACACCAAGGTGGGCAGCGAGGTGCGCACCTTTGATGCGCTGCCTTCACTAATTTCCAGAAAAGGCAAAAAAAAAAGGAGATTTTAAAATTTCCGTTTTGAAAGATAGTGAAAAAAACGGAACGCGCGTGCCATCTTGAGCCCGCCCTGGTGCGCAGCCCAGGTAAGGTGCCCACCCTGGCAAAGGTGCGCACCCGGGCAATTAACCCTACTTCCGACTTCGTGCGCGCCAGGGTGGCAACCGGGCCTCGGAAGAGCCAATGCGAGAAACCCCACCAAACGCTCCGACAAAAAAAGAGGCGGCGCTCCAATAACCCCGCTTCGGAGCGCAGCCGGGGCAAACCCAGCCAAGGTGCCCACCCCGACGAAGGTGCACGCGAGGTGCGCACCCGGGGCAAACCGGGCTCCGACAACGTGCACGCAGCACCTTGGAGCACACTTCGAAGCACTCCCGGGTGCCCACCGGCGTTGCGCACCGTGGTGGGCAGCGAGGTGCGCACCTTTGATGCGCTGCCTTCACTAATTTCCAGAAAAAGGCAAAAAAAAATGAGATTTTAAAATTTCCGTTTTGAAAGATAGTGAAAAAAAAGGAACGCGGGTGCCATCTTGAGCCCGCCCTGGTGCGCAGCCCAGGCAAGGCATGCGCACCAAGGTGCCCACCCGAGGTGCACACCCGGGGCAAACCGGGCTCCGACTTCGTGCAGGCCGCACCTTGGAGCACACTTCGGAGCGCTCCTTGGTGCGCACCATGGTGCCCACCAG
>NW_026728837.1:1712500-1727500 GCF_030272615.1 Cryptomeria japonica | reverse complement strand
CACACACACAAGCATCCTCGGAAGAGGACAGTTCGAGTGACAGGTCAAATCCAAGAGTTCCGAAGACTACCTCCAGGAACAATCGGGAACAAGACCGATTACAAGTCGTCGAGTCTGTTACTGGGCGAACACGAGATGCGCACAGGAAATCGATCAGCCCTCACAATGGCCCAAGGCCAGAGATCGGACTGCTACGATTTACCCCAACAATCATCGTGCCACTCTTCGCAGAGAGGTGATAGACGCCAACGAGCCCGCGCATAGCAATCGAGGTGTAAAAAGGGCGTTGAAGGCAGGAAGCCTGGACGAAAGAGGCTACGAGGTCACCTCGAAGCGGTCTAAGAATCGGGCGCACTTGGGGCGACTACCAGTGCCAACCCCTTATCCCGCGGTGCGTCCGACACACAGAAATTTCCAAGGCGGCCAAGGAGCCTCCCCGCATAGCAATCGGGGTGTGAGGTTACGGATGCAGCATTGATAGCAATCGAGGTGTGAGGCGAAGGATGCAGAAGTGAGAGCCGAGGGATGTAGCAGAGATAGCAATCGGGGTGTGTGATGCAGAAGAGATAGCAATCGAGGTGTGCGGTGGGAAGGGCCCAGCAGCCAGAATGCATGAAGCGACGGATGAAGCAGTGATGACAACCGGGCTGTGAGGAGAGGAGGGATGCAGCCAAGAAAGCAATCAGGGCTCGAGGCAAGGGATGCATCAAGGATAGCAATCATGTTGTGAGGCGAGATTCCAAAGGCTAAACGTGAGAGGCTGCAGGGTCGACTCAGAGAGGTCTATGCATGTGAGAGGCTGAAAGCAAGGTCGACTCGGAGCGGTCTATGCATCGGGCGCGCTTGGGGCGACTACCAGTGCCAACCCCTTATCCCGCGACGCGTCCGACAAAGAGAACGTTCCAAGGCGGCAGAGGAGGTTACCAGCCGAAGGATGCAGTAGCAATAACAGGTATAGTTCCGCGGCGGCCGAGAAGACTCACCGCATAGGAATCGGGATGCGAGGCGAGGGATGCGGCGGGAAGGCCCCGACGGCTAAACGGAAGAGGCTGCAGGGCCGCCTCGGAATGGTCCAAGCATCGGATGCGATTGGGACGACTACCAGTGCCAACCCCTTATCCCGCGATGCGTCCGATACACAGATAGTTCCAAGGCGGCCGAGGAGCCTCACCGCATATCAATCGGGGTGCGAGGCGAGGGATGGGGCGGGAAGGCCCCAACGGCTAGACGGAAGAGGCTTCAGGGCCACCTCGGAATGGTCCAAGCATCGGACGCGCTTGGGGCGACTGCCAGTGCCAACCCCTTATCCCGCGATGCGTCCGATACACAGATGGTTCCAAGGCGGCCGAGGAGCCTCACCGCATAGCAATCGGGGGTGCGAGGCGAGGGATGGGGCGGGAAGGCCCCAACGGCTAGACGGAAGAGGCTTCAGGGCCGCCTAGGAATGGTCCAAGCATCGGACACGCTTGGGGCGACTACCAGTGACAGCCCCCTATCCCGCGATGCGTCCGATACGAAGATGGTTCCAAGGCGGCCGAGGAGCCTCACCGCATAGCAATCGGGGTGCGAGGTGGGGGATGCGGCGAGATGGCCCCAACGGCTAGACGGAAGAGGCCACAGGGCCGCGTCGGAATAGTCCAAGCATCGGACGCGCTTGGGGCGACTACCAGTGACAACCCCTTATCCCGCGATGCGTCCGATACGAAGATAGTTCCAAGGCGGCCGAGGAGCCTCACCGCATAGCAATCGGGGTGCGAGGTGGGGGATGCGGCGAGATGGCCCCAACGGCTAGACGGAAGAGGCTGCAGGGCCGCCTCGGAATAGTCCAAGCATCGGACGCGCTTGGGGCCACTACCAGTGACAACCCCTTATCCCGCAATGCGTCCGATACGAAGATAGTTCCAAGGCGGCCGAAGAGCCTCACCGCATAGCAATCGGGGTGCGAGGTGGGGGATGCGGCGAGATGGCCCCAACGGCTAGACGGAAGAGGCCACAGGGCCGCCTCGGAATAGTCCAAGCATCGGACGCGCTTGGGGCGACTACCAGTGACAACCCCTTATCCCGCGATGCGTCCGATACGAAGATAGTTCCCAGGCGGCCGAGGAGCCTCACCGCATAGCAATCGGGGTGCGAGGCGAGGGATGCGGCGAGATGGCCCCAAAGGCTAGACGGAAGAGGCTGCAGGGCTGCCTCGGAATAGTCCAAGCATCGGACGCGCTTGGGGCGACTACCACTGCCAACCCCTTATCCCGCGATGCGTCCGATACACAGATAGTTCCGAGGCGGCCGAGGAGGTGGGGGATGCAGCGAGATGGCCCCAACGGCTAGACGGAAGAGGCTGCAGGGCCGCCTCGGAATAGTCCAAGCATCGGACGCGCTTGGGGCGACTACCAGTGACAACCCCTTATCCCGCGATGCGTCCGATACACAGATAGTTCCGAGGCGGCCAAGGAGCCTCACCGCATAGCAATCGTGGTGCGAGGTGGGGGATGCGGCGAGATGGCCCCAACGGCTAGACGGAAGAGGCTGCAGGGCCGCCTCGGAATGGTCCAAGCATCGGATGCGCTTGGGGCGACTACCACTGCCAACCCCTTATCCCGCGATGCATCCGATACACAGATAGTTCCAAGGCGGCCGAGGAGCCTCACAGCATAGCAATCAGGGTGCGAGGCGAGGGATGCGGCGAGAAAGCCCCAACGGCTAGAGGGAAGAGGCTTCAGGTCCGCCTCGGAATGGTCCAAGCATCGGACGCGCTTGGGGCGACTACCAGTGACAACCCCTTATCCCGCGACGCGTCCGATACACAGATAGTTCCAAGGCGGCCGAGGAGCCTCACCGCATAGCAATCGGGGTGCGAGGCGAGGGATGCGGCGAGAAGGACCCAACGGCTACACGGAAGAGGCTTCGGGGCCGCCTCGGAATGGTCCAAGCATCGGACGCGCTTGGGGCGACTACCAGTGACAACCCCTTATCCCGCGACGCGTCCGATACACAGATAGTTCCAAGGCGGCCGAGGAGCCTCACCGCATAGCAATCGGGGTGCGAGGCGAGGGATGCGGCGAGAAGGACCCAACGGCTACACGGAAGAGGCTTCGGGGCCGCCTCGGAATGGTCCAAGCATCGGACGCGCTTGGGGCGACTACCAGTGACAACCCCTTATCCCGCGACGCGTCCGATACACAGATAGTTCCAAGGCGGCCGAGGAGCCTCACCGCATAGCAATCGGGGTGCGAGGCGAGGGATGCGGCGAGAAGGACCCAACGGCTAGACGGAAGAGGCTTCGGGTCCGCCTCGGAATGGTCCAAGCATCGGACGCGCTTGGGGCGACTACCAGTGACAACCCCTTATCCCGCGACGCGTCCGATACACAGATAGTTCCAAGGCGGCCGAGGAGCCTCACCGCATAGCAATCGGGGTGCGAGGCGAGGGATGCGGCGAGAAGGACCCAACGGCTAGACGGAAGAGGCTTCGGGTCCGCCTCGGAATGGTCCAAGCATCGGACGCGCTTGGGGCGACTACCAGTGACAACCCCTTATCCCGCGACGCGTCCGATACACAGATAGTTCCAAGGCGGCCGAGGAGCCTCACCGCATAGCAATCGGGGTGCGAGGCGAGGGATGCGGCGAGAAGGACCCAACGGCTAGACGGAAGAGGCTTCGGGTCCGCCTCGGAATGGTCCAAGCATCGGACGCGCTTGGGGCGACTACCAGTGACAACCCCTTATCCCGCGACGCGTCCGATACACAGATAGTTCCGAGGCGGCCGAGGAGCCTCACCGCATAGCAATCGGGGTGCGAGGCGAAGGATGCGGCGAGAAGGACCCAACGGCTAGACGGAAGAGGCTTCGGGTCCGCCTCGGAATGGTCCAAGCATCGGACGCGCTTGGGGCGACTACCAGTGACAACCCCTTATCCCGCGACGCGTCCGATACACAGATAGTTCCAAGGCGGCCGAGGAGCCTCACCGCATAGCAATCGGGGTGCGAGGCGAGGGATGCGGCGAGAAGGACCCAACGGCTAGACGGAAGAGGCTTCAGGGCCGCCTCGGAATGGTCCAAGCATCGAACGCGCTTGGGGCGACTACCAGTGACAACCCCTTATCCCGCGACGCGTCCGATACACAGATAGTTCCGAGGCGGCCGAGGAGCCTCACCGCATAGCAATCGGGGTGCGAGGCGAGGGATGCGGCGAGAAGGACCCAACGGCTAGACGGAAGAGGCTTCAGGGCCGCCTCGGAATGGTCCAAGCATCGGACGCGCTTGGGGCGACTACCAGTGACAACCCCTTATCCCGCGACGCGTCCGATACACAGATAGTTCCGAGGCGGCCGAGGAGCCTCACCGCATAGCAATCGGGGTGCGAGGCGAGGGATGCGGCGAGAAGGACCCAACGGCTAGACGGAAGAGGCTTCAGGGCCGCCTCGGAATGGTCCAAGCATCGGACGCGCTTGGGGCGACTACCAATGACAACCCCTTATCCCGCGACGCGTCCGATACACAGATAGTTCCGAGGCGGCCGAGGAGCCTCACCGCATAGCAATCGGGGTGCGAGGCGAGGGATGCGGCGAGAAGGACCCAACGGCTAGACGGAAGAGGCTTCAGGGCCGCCTCGGAATGGTCCAAGCATCGGACGCGCTTGGGGCGACTACCAGTGACAACCCCTTATCCCGCGACGCGTCCGATACACAGATAGTTCCGAGGCGGCCGAGGAGCCTCACCGCATAGCAATCGGGGTGCGAGGCGAGGGATGCGGCGAGAAGGACCCAACGGCTAGACGGAAGAGGCTTCAGGGCCGCCTCGGAATGGTCCAAGCATCGGACGCGCTTGGGGCGACTACCGTTGCCAACCCCTTATCCCGCGATGCGTCTGATACACAGATAGTTCCGAGGCGGCCGAGGAGCCTCACCGCATAGCAATCGGGTTGCGAGGCAGATTATTGGGAAGGGAACCCCCTGGGATGCGGCTCAAGCAGTGCCCAAAGGGACTGGAATGCGGAATCACATCGAGAGACCCAAATGCTATACGAGGGCTCAAATCGAATTATCGATTTGGCCACGACATGGACGCATCGGAACGACTACCTTTGCCGAACCACTCACAATTGCATCCATACCGAAACCAATAGACATTTCCGTTAGAGCCCTCGCATAGCATTCGGGAATCTCGCATGCCCCTCTAAATCGACCAATGCTGGCGCTCAATGAAAATCCGAGCGCTACCACCGTTCGAGCGCCAGCATTGGTCGAGTTAGAGGGGCACGGGGGAGAATGCTCCAGTCAACACCTCCCCTATATAAGTTATTTGTCCGATTCTCGCACAACCGTAGTCTGCCTCGTCGAATCAAACAACGGTCCCAGATTCCGACTTCCGTTCCGTAGAGACCCAAAAGCTAGATGGAGGCTCGCAAGAAAGAGAGTCGGCGCATAGCAATCGGGTTTCTCGAACGTTTAGGGACCGAGCTCACTTGCGGATAGGGCAAAATCCGCCAAGCAACCCAAAAGCTAGACGGGGGCTCGAATCGAATCGCCTAGGCGGCCACAACAACGACGTGTTGGATCGACTACCAGTGCCAAACCATTCAGCAAGACTAGTCTGTGTCGAGGCCGGATAGAGATTCTCAGAGAGCGCCCGCATAGCATTTAGGAGACCTGCCGCGTCCCTCACACTCGACAAATGGTGGTGCACGTTTATAAATCCGAGCGATCCCAACCCTTTCAAGCACCAACATCGGTCGAGATAGAGGGGCACGGAGGGGGCTGCGTGAGACAACACAGTCCCCTATATAAGTTATTTGTCCGATTCTCACACATCCGAAGAATGGTCATCAAATCGGACAACAGCCCAAACTTCCGACTTCCGTCCCAGAAAGCCCAAGAGCTATCTAAAACGTTCATGGCCGGAACTCGATCGCGGCTATACCAGTCCGCCAAGCAACCCAAAAGCTAGACTGGAGCTCTAGTCGAATCACCTCTGTGGCCATTGCAAGGACGTGTTGGAGCGACTACCATTGCCGAACCATTCCGCAGGTCGAGTCCATACCAAGGCCGCATAGAGATTCACGATGAGCTCCTGCATAGCAATCAGGAGACTTGCCGTGTCCATCACAATCGATAAATCCTGGTGCAAGATTTTTGCATCCGAGCGCTCCAACCAGTCGAGCACCAGCATCAATCGACATAAACGGGCACGGGGGGAGGATGCTCGAGAACACTACCTCCCCTATATAAGTTATTTGTCCGATTCTCAAGCAGCCGAAGTCTGGTCATCGAATCGGGTCAAAGACCACAACTTCCGACTTTACCCACAATGCAAGTCATCGAATCGAACATCGGCCCCCGAGTCGGACTCCATGCGTATGTCAGGTCATCGGACCCAAATTCCGCCTTCCTGCGCATGGCGGGCCATCAATATCAACTCGGTCATCGGACCCAAACTCCGCCTTTTTGCGTATGGCACGCCTTCAAATCGGTCATCGGACCCAAATTCCGCCTTCCTGTGCATGGCGGGCCATCAACATCAACTCGGTCATCGGACCCAAATTCCGCCTTTCTGCGCATGGCACGCCATCAACTCGGTCATCGGACCCAAATTCCGCCTTCCTGCGCATGGCAGGTCATCGGACACAAATTCAGACCTCGCCAATATGCCTACGTATCGAATCGGTCATCGGACCCAACTTCCGACTTCATCCATACTGTAGGGTCTTTGAGGTTGGCGCGGTGCGCTCAACCCAGGGAGTCGACCCATCGAAGCATACACCTCCCCTATATAAGCTATTTGTCCGATTCCCACACCTGTGTAGTTTGCACCTCTGACCAGGACATCGACCCCAACTTCCGAACTCGACTGCAACGACGGCACCAGCGCCTTGGTGCGCACCTTGCGACGCACAGTCCCAACATTCGCCTTCCTGCACATGGCAGGTCATCGGACCCAAATTCCGACCTCGCGAGTATGCCTACATATCGAATCGGTCATCGGACCCAACTTCCGACTTCATCCATACCGTAGGGTCTTTGAGGTTGGCGCGGTGCGCTCAACCCGGGGAGTCGACCCAACGAAGCATACACCTCCCCTATATAAGCTATTTGTCCGATTCCCACACCTGTGTAGTTTGCACCTCCGATCAAGACATCGACCCCAACTTCCGAACTCGCCTCCAACGACCGAACCAGCGCCTTGGTGCGCACCTTGCAACGCACAGTGCCAACATTCGCCTTCCTGCACGTGGCAGGTCATCGGACCCAAATTCCGACCTCGCGAGTATGCCTACATATCGAATCGGTCATCGGACCCAACTTCCGACTTCATCCATACCGTAGGGTCTTTGAGGTTGGCGCGGTGCGCTCAACCCGGGGAGTCGACCCAACGAAGCATACACCTCCCCTATATAAGCTATTTGTCCGATTCCCACACCTGTGTAGCTTGCACCTCCGATCAGGACATCGACCCCAACTTCCGAACTCGACTAAAAAGACCGCACCAGCGCCTTGGTGTGCACCTTGCAACGCACAGTGTCAACATTCGCCTTCCTGCACATGGCAGGTCATCGGACCCAAATTCCGACCTCATGAGCATACCTACTAATCGAATCGGTCATCGGACCCAACTTCCGACTTCATCCATACCGTAGGGTCTTTGAGGTTGGCGCGGTGCGCTCAACCTGGGGAGTCGACCCATCGAAGCATACACCTCCCCTATATAAGCTATTTGTCCGATTCCGACACCTGTGTAGTTTGCACCTCCGCTCAGGACATCGACCCCAACTTCCGAACTCGCCTGCAACGACCGAACCAGCGCCTTGGTGCGCACCAAAAGTGCGCACTTTTGGAGGGCACTTTTCTGCGCTCCAAAGGTGCGCACTTTTGGAGGGCACTTTTTGGAGGGCACTTTTCTGCGCTCCAAAGGTGCGCACTTTTGGAGGGCACTTTTTGGAGGGCACTTTTCTGCGCTCCAAAGGTGCGCACTTTTGGAGGGCACTTTTTGGAGGGCACTTTTCTGCGCTCCAAAGGTGCGCACTTTTGGAGGGCACTTTTTGGAGGGCACTTTTCTGCGCTCCAAAGGTGCGCACTTTTGGAGGGCACTTTTTGGAGGGCACTTTTCTGCGCTCCAAAGGTGCGCACTTTTGGAGGGCACTTTTTGGAGGGCACTTTTCTGCGCTCCAAAGGTGCGCACTTTTGGAGGGCACTTTTTGGAGGGCACTTTTCTGCGCTCCAAAGGTGCGCACTTTTGGAGGGCACTTTTTGGAGGGCACTTTTCTGCGCTCCAAAGGTGCGCACTTTTGGAGGGCACTTTTGTGCACTCCAAAGGTGCGCACTTTTGGAGGGCACTTTTCCTGTGCTCCAAAGGTGCACACCTAGGTGAGCACCTTCGACCACACCTTGTAGCACACCAAACTCTGACTTTCGACTTCATCCGCAATGCAGGGTCTTTGAGGTTGGCGCAATGCGCACAACCAGGGGAGTCGACCCATCAAACCCAACACCTCCCCTATATAAGCTATTTGTCTGATTCTCATACATGCGTAGCCTGCAGGAGCAATTAGGACATCGACCCCAACTTTCGGCTTCTAAACGAAAACAAGGTCTTTGAGGTTGGTGTAATGCGAACAACTAGGGGAGTCAACCCATCAAACCCAACACCTCCCCTATATAAGCTATTTGTCTGATTCTCATACATGTGTAGTCTACAGGAGCAATTAGGACATCGACCCCAACTTTTGACTTCTTAACGAAAACAAGGTCTTTGAGGTTGACGTAATGCGCACAACCAGGGGAGTCGACCCATCAAACCCAACACCTCCCCTATATAAGCTATTTGTCCGATTCTCATACATGTGTAGCCTGCAGGAGCCATTAGGACATTGACCCCAACTTTTGACTTCTTAACGAAAACAAGGTCTTTGAGGTTGGCGTAATGCGCACAACCAAGGGAGTTGACCCATCAAACCCAACACCTCCCCTATATAAGCTATTTGTCTGATTCTCATACATGTGTAGCCTGCAACAACGATTAGGACATCCACCCCAACTTCTGAATTCGTCTGCGTTGACCGCACCAAAGGTGCACGCCTTGGTGCTCACCAAAATCCGACTTCCGACTTCTTCTGCTATGCGGGGTCTTTGAGGTTGGCGCAGTGCGCACAACCAGGGGAGTCAACCCACCGAATGCAACACCTCCCCTATATAAGCTATTTGTCTGATTCTCATACATGCGTAGACTGCAGCAATGATTAGGACATCCACCCCAACTTTTGACTTCTTAAACAAGACAGGGTCTTTGAAGTTGGTGCAGTGCACACAACCAGGGGAGTCGACCCATCAAACGCAACACCTCCCCTATATAAAGCTATTTGTCCGATTCTCATACGTGTAGTCTGCAGCAGCGATTAGGACATCGACCCCAACTTCCGAATTCGTTTGCATTGACCGCACCAAAGGTGCACGCCTTGGTGTGCACCCTGGAGTGCACTTTGGTGCTCACCTCGGTGCACACTTTGGTGTGCACCTCGGTGTGCACCAAAGGTGCGCACCTTGGAGCGCACCAAAGGTGTACACTTTGGAGCGCACCACATAGGGTCTTTGAGAGGTTGGCGCAGTGCGCACACCAAGGTGGGTGTTGAGGTGCGTGCCGAGGTGGGTGGGTGCTAGGGTGCGCTCCATGGTGGGTGCCAGGGTGGGTGCGTGCTAGGGTGGATTCCAAAGAGGGTCATAGGGTGGGTGCCAAGGTGGGTTGGTGATATAGTGGGTTCAAAGGTGGGTACTAGGGTGGGTTCCAAGGTGGGTCACAAGTTGGGTGCCAGGATGCGTGGGTGTTAGGTTGGGTGCCAAGGTGGGCTCCTGCGTGGGTGGGTGCTAGGGTGGGTTTCAAGGTGGACGCGAGGGCGGGTGCCAAGGTGGGTAACAAGTTGGGTGTTAGGATGGGTGAGTGCTAGAGTGGGTGCCAAGGTGGGTGGGTGCTAAGGTGGATGCCAAGGTGGTTCACAGGGTGGGTGGGTTCTAGGGTGAGTTCCAAGGTGGGTCACAGGTTCAGTGCTAGGGTGGGTGTCAAGGCGGGTGTCGAGGTGCCTGGGTGCTAGGGTGTGGATGCCAATGTGGGTCATAGGGTGGGTACTAGGGTGGGCTGCAATGTGGGTGCCAAGGTGGGTAACATGCTCGGTGGGTTCTAAATTGGGTGCCAGGGTGGGTGTGCACCCACCTTGCCCGAGGTGGGTGCCAAGGTGCCAGTGTGGGTGGGTGCTAAGGTGGATGCCAAGGTGGGTGAGAAGGTGGGTGATAGGTTGAGTGGTAGGATGGGTGGGTGCCAAGATGGGTCACAGGGTGGGTGCAAGGGTGGGTAGGTGCTAGGGTTGGTGTCAGGGTGGGTGGGTGCTAGGTTGGGTTCCAAGGTGGGTGCGAGGGTGAGTGTCAAGGTGGGTCACAGGTTAGGTGCTAGGATGGGTGAGTGCTAGGGTGCAAAGGTGCCAGGGTGGGTGCTAGGATGGGTCGATGCTAGGGTGAGTGGCAAGGTGGGTCCACAAGTGTCAAGGTGGGTGCCGAGGTGGGTGCCAAGTCGGCGACTGCTATGGTGGATGCCAAGGTGGGTCACGGGGTGGGTGCCAAGTTGCTAGGTTGGGTTCCAAGGTGGGTGCCAACGTGGGTGCTAGGGTGCGTGGGTTAAAGGGTGTGTCACAACGTGGGTGCCAGGATGGGTGCGCACCCACACTGGCCAAGACGGGTGCGGGTGCAAGGTTGGGTTCCAAGCCCGGTCACAGGCTGGGTGCTAGGATGGGTGGGTGCCAAGGTGGGCACCAGGGTGGGTGCACCCACCCTGGCCAAGGTGGGTCACGGGGTGGGTCCTAGGGTGGGTAACGGGGTGGGTACTAAGGTGCGTGCCAAGGTGGGTCATAGGGTGGGTGCCAAGGTGGGCACCAGGGTGGGTGTGCACCAACCCTAGCCAGGGTAGGTCACGGGGTGGTTGTCGGGGTGGGCGTCAAGGAGCCAAGGTGGGTGGCAAGTAGCCAAGTTGCGTGCCAAGGTGGGTGTCGGGGTGGGTGCCAAGGATCCAAGGTGGGTGCCAAGGAACCAAGGTGGGTGTCTGGGTGGGTGCCGAGGTGGGAGCCAGGGTGGGTCCCAAGGTGAGTGCAAAGGTGGGTGCCAGGGTCAAGGTGAGTGCCAATGTGGGTTCCAAGGTGCCAGGGTCAGGGTGAGTGCCAATGTGGGTTCAAAGGTGCTAAGTTGGGTGCGAGGTTGGGTGCGAGGGTGGGTGGGTGCCAAGGTGTGCTAGGTGGAAGCCCGGGTGGGTCGGCATCCCATGGGTGTCGAGTTGGGTGCCTGATGGGTGCTTCTTGTCAAGTTTTAGTCGTCGGGACTCATTTCGAGCCTTAGAGGTCGTTTCTTGTCCGGTTGCCCTGTCTTCGACCTGGGAACCCAATTTTGGTCCTCGGGTCCCATTTTTTTTTGTCTCGCATCCCACTTTTGGCCTGTGGCCTTTTCGGGGTCGATTCTCGTTTTGGGCATCAGAGCATGTTTCTTCTCCTAAAACCCAATATTTGTTTATTAAGTCTCGGAACACATTTTTGTTCTCGTGGACCCATCATGGGTCTTGGAACGCATTTGTGGTCCTTGGGTCCCATTTTGCATCCCGAAACTTGTGTTTTGGTGCTTGATCCCTATTTTGGGTGCCCACCTTGCACCAAGTGCGCACCCGGGGCAAACCGAGCGCCTTGGTGCACCGGGGCAAGATCGAGCGTGCACCCGAGGCGCCCCGAACATGCACCAAGGTGCACTCGGCCCACATGTGAGCGCAGGTCGTTGCGCCCGAGGTGGTGTGTGGGCACCGCGTTGCAGACGGGACACTGCACGCACACGACGCCCCCTCCAGGTGCACGCACGTAGGCCGGGCCGGGTGCACACCCGACGCCCTAGCAAGGTGCGCGCACCCGGGCAGGGCTCACACTTGGCGAACGGGGCGCACTTCGCGAGGGAGGGTGTGCACCTCGACGGGGGTGGGTGGCCGGGGTGGATTCGCACGTGGGTCGCGGTTTGCTAAGTACACACTGCGACAAGCTCATAACGGGTGCGATCATACCAGCATTAGTGCACCGGATCCCATCAGAACTCCGCAGTTAAGCGCGCTTGGGCCGGAGTAGTACTGGGATGGGTGACCTCTCGGGAAGTCCCGGTGTTGCACCCTTTTTTAGTTTTTCGCCGGGCGTCGCAATGCTATTTGAATAAACCTTTTGCCCGTTTGCGTTCTCGTCGGGGCCGGGCCGGGCCGGGGTGCGCTGCCCGCACTACCGCGCGCGCGGGGGCGACACCGAGCGCGCACCCGAGGCGCCCCGAGCACACAGGCCACGGTGCAACCCGGGCGTTGTGCGCGCACCCCGGTGCGCCCGAGGTGCTGCGCGCGCACCCAGGTGAAATCGGTGTGCACCTCGGCCAGTGCGCGCTCGGTCGAGTCGCGCACGTTGGCCAAGGTGCACGGTGATGTTTCTTACTCTAAGGTTCCGCACCAGACGCCCGGGACAGGTGAGCGAAGCTGGGCGGGGCCGGGTGCGCGGCCGGGGCAGGTGCACGCAGCTGGAGAGAGCTTTGGAGCACACTTCGGAGCGCACCAATGATGCGCTCCATTCAAAAGTTTCCTGAAAAGGCAAAAAAAGTTGAGATTATAGAATTTCCCACTTGAGAGATTGTAAAAAAAAAAAATTTAAAATGAAGGAAACGCGGGTGCCAAGGTGTGCGCAGCCCAGCCAAGGTGTGCGCACCAAGGCGCCCACCCTGGCGAAGGTGCACGCAAGGTGCGCACCCGAGGCAAACCGGACAATTAACCCAACTTTCGACTTCGCGCGCACCTTGGAGCGCACTTCGGAGCGCTCCTTGGTGCGCACCAATCTTGGGCACCTCGGAGTGCACCATGGCGCCCACCAAGGTGCGCACCCGGGGCAAACCGAGCTCCGACTTCGTGCGCACCTTGGAGCGCACGAAAGGTGCGCACCATGGCGCCCACCAAGGTGCGCAGCCCAGCCAAGGCGTGCGCATCAAGGTGCGCACCCTGGCGAAGGTGCGCACCCGGGGCAAACCGAGCTCCGACTTCGTGCGCACCTTGGAGCGCACAAAAGGTGCGCAACCCAGCCAAGGTGTGCGCACCCCGGTCAAACCGAGCTCCGAATCGTGCGCACCAGAGGTGCACGCCATCGTGCGCACCTTGGAGCACACTTCGGAGCCCTCCTTGGTGCGCGCCGATGTTGCGCACCTCGGAGCGCACCCGGGGAAAACAATGCAATTAACCCGACTTTCGACTTCGTGGGCACCTCGGAGCGCTCTCGGGTTCGCACCTCGGAGCACACCGAGGTGCGCACCTTTGATGCGCTGCCTTCACCAATTTCCAGAAAAGGCAAGAAAACATTGAGAAGGTGTGCGCACCGAGGTGCCCACCCTGGCGAAGGTGCACGCGAGGTGCGCACCCGGGGCAAACCGGGCTCCGACTTCGTGCACGCCGCACCTTGGAGCACACTTCGGAGCGCTCCTTGGTGCGCACCAGGGCGCGCAACCCAGCCGAGGTGCCCACCCCGGCGAAGGTGCACGCGAGGTGCGCACCCGGGGCAAACCGGGCTCCGACTTCGTGCACGCCATGGTGCCCACCGCGGCGAAGGTGCACGCGAGGTGCGCACCCGGGGCAAACCGGGCTCCGACTTCGTGCACGCCGCACCTTGGAGCACACTTCGGAGCGCTCCTTGGTGCGCACCATGGTGCCCACCAGGGCGCGCAACCCCGCCGAAGGTGCACGCGAGGTGCGCACCCGGGGCAAACCGGGCTCCGACTTCGTGCACGCCGCACCTTGGAGCACACTTCGGAGCGCTCCTTGGTGCGCACCATGGTGCCCACCAGGGCGCGCAACCCCGCCGAAGGTGCACGCGAGGTGCGCACCCGGGGCAAACCGGGCTCCGACTTCGTGCACGCCGCACCTTGGAGCACACTTCGGAGCGCTCCTTGGTGCGCACCAGGGCGCGCAACCCAGCCGAGGTGCCCACCCCGGCGAAGGTGCGTACCCGGGGCAAACCGGGCTCCGACTTCGTGCACGCCGCACCTTGGAGCACACTTCGGAGCGCTCCTTGGTGCGCACCATGGTGCCCACCAGGCCGCGCAACCCAGCCAAGGTGTGCGCACCAAGGTGCACGCGAGGTGCGCACCCGGGGCAAACCGGGGTCCGACTTCGTGCACGCCGCACCTTGGAGCACACATCGGGGCGCTCCCGGGTTCGCACCGGCGTTGCGCACCGTGGTGGGCACCTCGGAGCACACCAAGGTGGGCAGCGAGGTGCGCACCTTTGATGCGATGCCTTCACTAATTTCCATAAAAGGCAAAAAAAAAACGAGATTTTAAAATTTCCGTTTTGAAAGATAGTGAGAAAAAGGGAATGCTGGTGCCATCTTGAGCCCGCCCTGGTGCGCAGCCCAGCCAAGGTGTGCGCACCAAGGTGCCCACCCTGGCGAAGGTGCGCGCCCGGGCAATTAATCCAACTTCCAACTTCGCGCGCGCCAGGGTGGGAGCGCACCCAACAACCGGGCCTGGGAAGAGCCAATGCGAGAAACCCCACCAAACGCTCTGACAAAAAAAGAGGGGGCGCTCCAGTAACCCCGCTTCGGAGCGCACCCTGGGCAAACCCAGCCAAGGTGCCCACCCCGGCCAAGGTGCAGGCGAGGTGCGCACCCGGGGCAAACCGGGCTCCGACAACGTGCACGCCGCACCTTGGAGCACACTTCGTAGCGCTCCCGGGTGCGCACCTCAGAGCACACCAAGGTGGGCAGCGAGGTGCGCACCTTTGATGCGCTGCCTTCACTAATTTCCAGAAAAGGCAAAAAAAAAAGGAGATTTTAAAATTTCCGTTTTGAAAGATAGTGAAAAAAACGGAACGCGCGTGCCATCTTGAGCCCGCCCTGGTGCGCAGCCCAGGTAAGGTGCCCACCCTGGCAAAGGTGCGCACCCGGGCAATTAACCCTACTTCCGACTTCGTGCGCGCCA